>NC_057712.1:101407218-101417461 GCF_004010195.1 Chiloscyllium plagiosum | reverse complement strand
GACCCGGTCCATCTTTGACCTCCATATGAACTGGAAGATGGCCCGGGTGACTGCAGCGGCACAGGTCTGGGAATAGGCCAGACCTGTGCCACGTATAATAGCAATGACAGTGCCTCACACCTGATGACCAGGTTTTTTCCCGCGATGGAGAGCGACCGTAGCGTCCATCTGCCCAGTTTCTGCCTCACTTTGCTGATATGCTCCTCCCAAGACTTGGCGCACACCCCAGCCCCCCCGAACCAAATACCCAGCACCTTCAGGTGGTCGGTCCTGACGGTGAAATTCAAATACTTACTTCATGTGGTTGCTCTTTATTGACTCTGCTTGTTACTTCCTCAAGGAACCCTAATTAGCTAAACACAATTTCCCTTTCACAAAACCCTGTTGATTGTGCCTGATCTCATAATCATTTTCTAAATATCCTGTTACTGGCTTCTTAATAACGAATTCTAGCATTTCCCCAATGTAGACATTACACTTACTGGGCTATAGTTTCCTGTTTCTGACCATTGCAACTGTAGAGTTTCCACTTTTCCAGTACAGGTGCAAGTGCTCCACAAATCAAAAGCTATTTCTCCCACACCAATCTTTGAGATATGCTTTTAACTTTCTAATTTTATTTACCCTAAACCAATTCACTAGTGGCTCAGGTAGTAATTCAGAGATTATTACTTTTGTGTTTTAAATTTTAACTTAACTCCATAGCTGCTCACAATCACCAAGCAAAATCTCTTTTTTTGTCCACCCATGCTGTTATCTTGTTAGCACCCACATGGACCATGACAACTGGATACTCACCCCCCTTTCCACTGCACGTACCCGTCCATCCCTAAGCGGATGTCCTGAACTCTGGCACCAGGCAGGAAACATAGCCTTCTGGACATTCAGTCTCAGCTATGGAGAACTTTGTCTATATGCCTATATTCTCCCTATTGCTACTATATTTCTACTTACTCCTCCATCTTGAATGTCTCCCCCTGCAGCATGGTGCAGAAGTCAATTTGCTTATCAAACCAACAACCTCTGCACTCAGTCAGACCACTGCACAGACTTCAACCAAAAGCAAAGGCTGATTCTCCCACCATTGCAATCGCCATATCTGCCTCACTCATAGTCACACACTGATGAAACTGAGGACAGTCCAACTTAAAAGACTAGAAATGTGACTATTTACTGGAACAAAATGTCCAGTTGACATCTCTCTCCATGATGCGTCACTGTGGCCGAGTTTGTGCGTTCAGAGACAGAATATGTCAAGCCGCCAAGACTGACCATGGATGTGGGTCCAACAGTCCTCACATAATACAGCTGCTTATCACCAACTCTGCCATCCTAATTGTGTTTTAATTAACTAATTTTTAAAAATCAAATTTTAATTAATGATCCCACTACTGCTTATGCATATAACCTTCATATTTCAATTAAAGTTAAACTTTCAATGCAGAAACCTTTGTAATATTTAGGAAGTATTTAGGTGTGCACTTGTAATGTCAAGACATAAAGAAATTTGAATAGGTGGCTGGAGCCGACTTAATGGGCCAAGTTCAGAATAATTATGTTTCACATGAATAAATGTGGGCTAATCAAAATATCCTAAATTAACTTAGTCCCATTTACCAGCATTTGGCCCATATTCCTCTAAACCATTCCTATTCATATACCCATCCAGATGTCTTTTAAAATTTGTAATTATACTAGCTTCCACCACTTCCTCTGGCAGTTCATTCCATACATGTATCACCCTCTGTGTGAAAAAGTTGCCACTTAGATCCCTTTTAAATCTTTCCGTTCTTACTTTAAATCTATGCCCTCTAATTTTGGACTCCTCAACTCTGGGGAAAAGAATACTCTTGGCTGTTCACTCTATCCATGGCCCTTATGATGGTATTTATTTCTATAAGGTCACCCCACAACCTGATGTTCCAGGGAAACTAGCCCCGGCCTAATCAGCCTCTTCCTATAGCTCCAACACTCCAACCTTGGCAATGTCCTTGTAAATCTTTTCTGAACCCTTTCAAGTTTCACAACACCTTCCCTACAGCAGGAAGATCAGAGTTGAACACAGTACACCTGTAGTAGTTAACTTTTTTTGAAATGGTATTCGAGAGGGTTGATGATGTTGTTCATATATTCTGTCTCTGAACGCACAAACTCAGCCACAGTGACGCATCATGGATTCGAGATGTTGTGTGGGCTTTCAGAAGACATTTCATACAGAACTATGAGCGTATTTGAGTATCAATAGTATCAACATGGACCCAAAATTGACGAAGTGCCAGAAAATAAAGAATAATAGTTCATGCAGGTTTTTTAAGCTGTGGGAAGCTTTGTCATGGAGTTGCCCAGGAGTTGGTGTTGGGACCTTTGGTTCTCCTGAGATTTATTAATGATCTACACCTTAGATCACAGGCATTATTTTAAACTTTGCAGACGATACAAAAGTTGGAAGTACTCTAAACTCTGAGGTGAGTATAGTGTCGAACTTCAAAAGGAGACAAAGGGTAAAAATTAGGTATGTAATAGCCAAGGGAGCTGGTTGGATATGTGCATATGTAGAACAGGTGAAGAGATAATGTAATAAAGCATACTGTATGCTGGGCTTTAAAAATAGGCACATAGAAAATAAGACCTGAATTCATTGCCACAGAGTGTAGTGGAGGCCGGGACGCTAAATGTCTTCAAGGCAGAGATTGATAAATGCTTGATGTCACAAGGAATTAAGGGCTATGGGGAGAATGCGGGTAAGTGGAGTTGAAATGCCCATCAGCCATGATGGAATGGCGGAGTGGACTCAATGGGCCGAATGGCCTTACTTCCACTCCTATGTCTGATGGTCTAAGACCAAAGGTGGGATTATGACTTTCTATCAGATACCAGTTTGACCTCAGTTGGAGAATTGGATCCAATTCTGGGTGCCTCACTTTACGGGGGGTGTGTGATGGAATTGGAGAGGGTGCAAAAGAGTTTTACAGGAATGGTTCCAAGGATAAGACATTTCAGTTATGAAGATAGATTGTAGAAGTTGAGTTTGCTTTTCTTGCAGAAAATTAAGCCAAAAGGAGATCTTATAGAAGGACATTGAACATAGAACATTACAGTGCAGTAGAGGCCCTTTGGCCCGCAATGTTGCACCGACCTGTGGAACCAATCTGAAGCCCATCTAACTTACACTATTCCATTCTCGTCCATATACTTATCCAATGACCATTTAAATGCCCTTAAAGTTGGCAAGTCTACTACTGTTGCAGGTAGGACATTCCACGGCCTTACTAATCTCTGAGTAAAGAACCTATGTCTAAGATTTGTCCTATATCTATCACCCCTCAATTTAAAGCTATGTCCCCTCATGCCATCTGAGGAAAAAGGCTCTCACTGTCCACTCTATCTAATCCTATGATCATCTTGTATGTCTCTACTAAGTCACCTCTTAACCTTCTTCTCTCTAACGAAAACAGCCTTTCCTCACAAGACCTTCTCCCTTACCAGGTAACATCCTGATAAATGTCCTCTGCACCCTTTCTAATGCTTCCACATCCTTCATGTAATGTAACGACCAGGACTGTACGCAATACTCCAAGTGCGACCGCACCAGAGTTTTGTATAGCTGCAACATGACCTCATGACTCCGAAACTCAATCTGCCGACAAATAAAAGCTAACACACCGCATGCCTTCTTAACAACTGTGGGCGGCACGGTGGCACAGTGGTTAGCACTGCTGCCTCACAGCGCCTGAGGCCCGGGTTCAATTCCCGCCTCAGGCGACTGACTGTGTGGAGTTTGCACGTTCTCCCCGTGTCTGCGTGGGTTTCCTCTGGGTGCTCCGGTTTCCTCCCACAGTCCAAAGATGTGCAGGTCAGGTGAATTGGCCATGCTAAATTGCCCGTAGTGTTAGGTAAGGGGTAAATGTAGGGGTATGGGTGGGTTGCACTTCGGCGGATCGGTGTGAACTTGTTGGGCTGAAGGGCGTGTTTCCACACTGTAAGTAATCTAAGTATTAAAAAAAAACCCTATCAATCTGGGTGGCAAGTTTCAGGGATCTATGCACATGGACACGGAGATCTCTCTACTCATCCAAACTACCGAGAATATTAACATTAGCCCAGTACTCTGTATTCTTATTATTCCTTCCAAAGTGAATCACCTCATACTTTTCCACATTAAATTCCATTTGCCAACTCTCAGCCCAGCTCTGCAGCTTATCTATGCCCCTCTGTAACCTGCAACATCCTTCCACACTGTCCATAACTCCACTGATTTTAGTTTCATCCACAAATTTACTAACCCATCCTTCTATGCCCTCATCCAGGTCATTTATCCAGTGGCCCCAAAACAGATTCTTGCGGTACACCACTAGTAACTGAACTCCAGGATGACCATTTCCCATCAGTCACCACCCTTCTTTCAGTTAGCCAATTTCTGATCCACACTGTTATATCACCGTCAATCGCAAACCATTATATCACCCTCAATCTCTGTATTTTCTGCAATAGCCTATCTTAGGGCCTTACTGAAATCCATATACACCACATCAACCGCTTTACCCTTATCCACCTGTTTGGTCACCTTCTCAAAGAACTCAATAAGGTTTGTAAGACACGATCTACCTTCACAAAACTGTGTTGACTATCCCTAATCAAATTATTCCTTTCTAGATGATCATAAATCTCTTATAACATTTTCCAACACTTTACCCACAACTGAAGTAAGGTTCATTGATATATAGTTACCAGGGTTGTCTTTACTCCCCTTCTAACAAGGGGACAACATTTATTATCCTCCAGTCTTCTGGCACTTTTCCTGTAGACAATGAAGACATAAAGATCAAAGCCAAAAGCTCTTCAATCTCCTCCCTAGCTTCCCAGAGAATCCTAGGATAAATCCCATCCAGCACAGGGGACATCTATTTTCACACTTTCCAGAATTGCTAACACCTCCTCCTTATGAACGTTTATCCCGTCTAGTCTAACAGCCTGTATATCAATATTTTCCTCAACAATATTGTCTTTTTCTTGTGTGAATATTGATGAAAAATATTCTTTTTGTGCCTCTCCTATCTCTTCGGACTCCACTCACACTTCCCACAACTGTCCTTGACAAACCCTACTCTTACTCTAGTCATTCTTTTATTCCTGACATACCTATAGAAAGCTTTAGTGTTTTCCTTGACCCTGTCTGCCAACGACTTCTCATGTTGCCTCCTGGCTCTTCTCAGCTCTCCCTTTCAGTACTTTCCAGCTAACTTGTAACACTCAAGCACCCTAACTGAACCTTCATGTCTTATTTTTACCATAAGCCTCCTTCTTCCTCTTGACAACAGATTCAAATTCTTTACTAAGCCACAGTTCCCTCGCTCAACCACTTCCTCCCTGCCTGACAGGTACATATTTACCAACGACATGCAGTAACTGTTCCTTGAACAAGCTCCACATTTTAATTGTACCTATCCCCTGCAGTTTCCTTCCCCATCCTATGCATCCTAAATCTTGCCTAATTGCAACATAATTGCCATAAGTATTCAAAATAACAGAATTAATGGGGAAGAAAATGTTCCAGCCTGGGTAGGGATCAAGAATAAGAGAGCACAGATTCAAACTAATTAGAAAAAGAAGCAAAAGAAAAGGAGGAAATGCCTTTTATACAATGAATGGTTAGGGTCTGAAATGTACTGCCAGAGACTATGGGGGAGGTAGGTTCAATTGAAGCATTCAAAATGAATTGGCAGGTTATTTGAAAAGAAACAATGTGCTGTGTTGCAGGGAGAAGGCAGGAAAATGGCATTAATTAACTGTTTATTTGGAGAGCCAACACCAACAAACAACATCTGATAACCTCCTTCCATACTGTCACAGTTTTGTAATGTTCTGGGGTGGGACTTGAACCCAAAGCTCAATGCCGCAAAATTTCCATAACATCAACTGATACAATTATGACGCTGACTCATTATAATCCATCTTATTTTGCATATCAAATTTCCTGAGTATGCATCTTCCTACATTGCTCAATAGAAGTTTTAGACTTGTCACATTTTTTCTACCTTCATTGTTGTAAAAGATTTACTAAATGATAGATGTCAATTTGCTGGTGTTTGGAATTGTTACCAAGTATTAAAATTAAACATTTTCCAAGGTAAGCCCAACAAGATGCCTATCTGCCAATCATAATGGAACACACTCTCTTGTAGCAATATAATATTTTCCAACTCCTCCATTAACAATCTTATGGCCTTTTCAATTATAGTTGGCAACTGCCTCGCAGTCTGTGCCAAATTGTTCATCACTCCTGGGATCAGGCTGATACAGCCTCAAGTTGTTGAATTTTGTCTTACCTTACTAGGACTCAGAGCATCTGTAAGCTGATCGCTCAGAAAAATCAAATACAGACTCTGCAACTTAAAAGGTGAAGCAATCGCGCTGAAACTTTTCAACTATTCTTTCATAAAATGTAGGCTTTGCCAACAAGGTTAGCATTTGGTGCATATCCCTAATTGCCCTTGAGAAGCAAGATAATAGAGTACTTACATGTTCAATGTTAGTAGTTAACTTGCAGTACCTTCTTTTGTCTACTTGTCTTAGCAAAACATTGACCCGTTTCCTTTAAACAGATTAACACCTTTATTAAACTAGCAGACACAGGAATTGTATTTAATGGTACATTAATTTCCACACACTGCCTAAAATTTCAACCAAGCAAAGATGCTATCACAAAGAGATGATTTCAAATACAATAGTCCTGGAACCAGAATCTGGATTGTTCATATTCAAATTTCAGAGCTTAACAGAAACTCATAACTGAGGATATATCAAATTTTTAATATTGTTAAACATGGAACTGCCTAACAACATCATGTTGCTTTCAACAAATCAGTCACACTCTGTGCTGCTGCTATTCACACAATGTATCCAACAGTAATTTGCATTAAGCTTCAAATTCAATGGCTTACAAAAATTTCAAAATATCACACTTTATTGTTATATGGTTTTGAAATTTGACAACTCAGTTCTATATTCACCATCAAAATTGAAAGCTCTTCTTGTTCAGCTATTCAGAACACACGAGATTTCTAAAATGGGAAGCACACCACCTTTTTCAAAAGTGTCCATATGCTTCTGCATGGTACCTTTTTGTTTCTTTTCAGTTGCCAAACTGTTTTTCAGTAGTTAATTATCTTTCCCTGTATTGGCTATTTGTTCCAGCTGCTTAGTTGGCTAAATCCTATAAACACACAAGACCAGAAATTTCGACTTACTGGTTCTGTGTTCATTCAGATATAACCAGGCGGACGTGAGGCAACCCCCGCAGCTAATACAACAGTGAAATTTAGTCCAGCTGTCCTACTAGGGTTTTCCATTTAAAATGAATGAACCAGCCCAGGTGATGTAATCAGGCATGGTCCCAACTGGAAATATAGTGAAGAACACATGGTGCCTACTTATTGCCATCAGTATTAGGAGAAACAGGCACAGAGAAAGAGAGAGAGAAAGAGAGAGACAGAAAGAGATGGAAAAAGGGAAAGGCAGGGAGAGAGGCAGAGCTGTTGCTTTTGAGGTCAAGCTTATCAAAATATTGCATGTCAGTTCTAGCCAATTTTAAGCAATTCTTAAATTGTTATGATCTTGGATGCCTTGCAATAAACTGAGCGATATTTGCAAGCAATCACATTTGAATTTTACTGCAAGTTGCTGATGAGTGAGCTGAGTGTATTACCTGAAAGGATGGAAGCAGATTTTGTAGTAACTTTCTAAAAGGAGAATTGGATAAAAACTTGAATATATATATATATATATATATATATTATATATCTGATGTCAGAAAGCATCAGACTTCTCTGGCTGCCCCAGAGTTGCTACAGCTTGTAGCCAGGCCCTTCCAAACTTCAGCTGCCAGAAACCACCATTGACCAGCATCTACTGTCTGTGCTCCAGTAATCTGGTGTAGTGGTATTGTGACTGGCCCAAATACTCCAGAGGCTCAGGCTAGTCGTGGGTTCAAATCTTATCCATTACAGACCATCAAATATAAATTCAATTAATTAATGAAACAAGGTTCAATAGATTGGCGAAACATCCAGAATTAGTATTGATGCCATGAAAATACCATGTTCTGTAAGTTCAGACCCATAGCAAATATGATTGAGTCTAGCTGCCCTGTGATAGTGGTATTAATCTAGGGACCCAAGTTTGAATTCTGCCATGGCAAATAGTGGAATGTTAATTCAATAAAAATCTGAGTCTAATGAAATTGTTGTCAATTATTGGAAAAATCCAGCTGGTTCACTAATCACATTTTTGATGTAATCCCACTCTCTCACCATTTCTACATAGCAGCCTTCCAGCATACCATAGGAGATAGTGAGGTCTGCAGATGCTGGAGATCAGAGTTGAGAGAGTGGTACTGGAAAAGCACAGCAGGTCAGGCAGCATCCGAGGAGCAGGAGAATAAACGTCTCAGGGCGGGGCCCTTCATCAGGACTCTTCATCAGCCCAGAACATCAATTTTCCTGCTCCTCGGATGTTGCCTGACCTGCTGTGCTTTTCCAGCAACACACTCTCAACTTCTAGCATACCATACCCTTTCAAAATTGTTAATAAATTTGAACATCTCAATAAAGCCATTTCTTAATCTACTTTTACCTTTACTCCATGGAACATAGGAGTGAACTCGGATGGGTTGAATGGCCTCCTTCTGTACCATAAAATTCTTTGATTTCTATGAATCCATAAAAGCTAAAGTCGCCATAATCCACTGGCAGCCTACTCATTAGAGCAAGATGCCCGATGGTGGTTTAACTTACGCGTCCCAATGCTTCAGGTGAGGGGAGAGATTGAGAAGGAGAGTTTTCCATGTTAACCTCAGTCAGTGCAGCAATCAAACCTACACTGCTGGTGTCGCTCTGCATCGCAAACCAGCCGTCCAACCAACCCTCCCACAGAAAAAATAAAGAAAACTTTGTACATTGAATAAAATGTTTATCTTCTTTTTACAAATATGCTTATACAATATTTTATTTGTCACTTTTGAACTAGTTCTCTTTTCTTCATCATGGTAGCAGACAAGTCAGTATTTCAAGTGAAATATGAGGCAATGGAAAGGCAATGGCCTAGTGGTCTTACTCACGAGGCTATTAATCCAGAGACCTGCCACAACAAATTGGGTAATTTGGATTAAATTAGAGTTGCAAACTCTGGAACTAAGAGTCTTACAAATGGCCATGAAACCTGCGTCAATTGTCAGGCACTGGGATGGGAGGGATCCTATCTGGTTCCCTCATGTATTTTAGGGAAAGAAATCTGCCGTCCTTATCTGGTCTGGCCTACATGTAATTGCAGACCCACAACAATGTGGTTGACTCTTAACTGCCCTCTGGACATTTACAGATGGCAATAAATACTGGTAGAAGTTCCACTTCTCTGTGAAAGAATAAAAAATAAGAAGCTGCTGCTCATTTTCCTGTAGTATTGATAATTGTCAATAGTAAACTAGCCGCAACCATCCAAGTGCAGTAACTCCAAATACTGAAACATTTTCACACACATTAAGCATTCATATTGAGACTGAGTTTGGCTGGCCATGTAAACAGAATGCCTGCCGCTTACTTATTAAAACAAACTTTTCACGGAGAGCTCAAGTCTGGAGCACACTTTCATTGCAATTAATGGAAGTATTACAAAAATACACGTCACTTTGGAACTTTAGGAGTCCAGGCAGAAGCATGCCGAGGATCCCTGCACCTGGCATAAACAAATAAAAAATGGTTTGGTTTCCTACAAATGCAAACTCATCCAAGGCTGAGAGAAAATCTAAACATGGGAAATGCTGTAGCAGAAAAGATTTAATCACCTCTTAGTTGCAGTCGAACCTTCTGGTTGCAGATTGGCCTTTTCCATCACCTATGTACCAACTGAAACTTTACCAAACACCCAGACAAACATGGCCATCTTTACTTTGAAGGATGCACAAGACATAGACTCTGCAACAGTGCCATCTACTGGGATGGTAAAATATGACATGTAAGGCTCACATGATGATAAGTGGTGCTGGAAGAGCACAGCAATTCAGGCAGCATCCGAGGACAGGCAAAATCGACGTTTCGGGCAAAAGCCCTTCATCAGGAATAAAGGCAGAGAGCCTGAAGCGTGGAGAGATAAGCTAGGGGAGGGTGGGGGTGGGGAGAGAGTGGCATAGAGTACAATAGGTCAGTGGGGAAGGAGATGAAGGTGATAGGTCAGGGAGGAGAGGGGGGAG
>NC_057712.1:101337662-101401915 GCF_004010195.1 Chiloscyllium plagiosum | reverse complement strand
CTCCTCTAGCTTATCTCTCCACGCTTCAGGCTCTCTGCCTTTATTCCTGAAGGGCTTTTGCCCGAAACGTCGATTTTGCCTGTCCTCGGATGCTGCCTGAATTGCTGTGCTCTTCCAGCACCACTGATCCAGAATCTGGTTTCCAGCATCTGCAGTCATTGTTTTTACCTCACATGATGATAATCTCAGTCTTGCTAGCTTCAAAGCAAGTCTCCTGAGCTGCCAGTAGTTGAGGCCATAAATGTCTAATCAGTTTAATCAAACTTTGAAAGGAAAAATCATTATCGTAAATAAAGACTTTACATTTACTAAATGCGGCATGGTGGCACAGTGGTTAGCACTGCTGTCTCCCAGCGCCAGAGACCTGGGTTCAAATCCCGCCTCAGGCGACTCTCTGTGTCGAGTTTGTACATTCTCCCTGTGTCTGCGTGGGTTTCCTCCAGGTGCTCCGGTTTCCTCCCACAGTCCAAAAAAAAATGTGCAGGTTAGGTGAATTGGCCATGCTAAATTGCCCATAGTGTTAGGTGAAGGGGTAAATGTAGGGGAATGGATCTGGGTGAGTTGCGCTTCGGCGGGTCGGTGTGGACTTGTTGGGCCGAAGGGCCTGTTTCCACACTGTAAGTAATCTAAAAAAAATCTAAATGAACTTACCTTTCCTCCTTAGATTATCAAAAACAACACAGATGTTAGTGTAACATAAAAACTGGATGTTGAACCATGATACTCTCACTCGGGATCTCTGACTAACCTATATTCCTGAATTGGCTGCGAGGGAGACAGTCTTGTATGTACCATTCAAAGTGCTTTTTTAAAAATCAGACATAGCACAGTAATTCTCAAGTGTGGTCTACAGACTCTTGAGGTTATATATTCCAGGGTATCTGCAATGCCCGTTCAGTCATACAGATGATGATGGTGATAGGGGAACTAAATGAGTGGTGACTGGGTATGTGTCCTGCTCCCAATATAATGTATCTGTAGTCTCAAAAAATAAGGAAACCAAAATTGCAATATTTGAGATGTGGTCTCTCCAAAAAGCCTCGTACAACATTCTTAAATTTACATTCATTTCTTAATAAATGTTTCATCCCATTAACCTTCTTGATTATGTGCTGTATCTATGTACTAAGCTTTTGTGACTCATTTACTAAAACACCTAAAGCCACCTGCACCTTAGAATTCTGCAAGCTTTCTCCATTTAAATAATACTTGGTTTATACTTTTCTAACCATCTTGGTGTCCTCTGCGAATTTAGCTTAATTCCTATCATCTAAGTAATTAACGTCAATTGTAAAAGATTGAGGCCTCAGCATGATTCCTGCAGGCCTCCACTCATTGTGCCCTTCCAACCGGACATGCAGATATAAAATTAGACGGTTTATACACCCACCTGGGATTCTTTTCCATTGACTCGAATGGAATGGAATTTCAGGCAAATGCATCTGTCCATGATAATGCTGTTGGGTGAACACCACACATCCCACCTTCACAGTTGGAAACCATCTGGCATGTTGTGACCATGACCATGATGGAATGGACCAACAGTGCCACTGAACATGTGATTCCATAGGTCTCAATGGTCTCAGAGGGGACCTCCAGTTTAGTCTGGACAGAATGTGCCACACCATCCTGGCATGCTGTGATTTGCACAATTAGCCAGGAAACTGAGAGAAATGGCACCAGGCATCTGAAGAGGAGGATGGGGACACTGAGTTGAGGGGAGCTCTACCTGTGGGTGACAGACGTCAGGTGTATCAGGCACTTCAAGCAGAAAAGGCCTGACTGACACCTGCTTCCAGTTGATGTGAGCTGGGTTTAGCAGACTGTCATGAAGTGTCAAGGTCAAAATGGCCGTGTTCTGTTCTCTTGGGTGTGAACTGTGGTCTGAGTTGTTTCCTTATTGTTCCCTTTACCAGGCTGTTAATAAAAAAAAACTGAGCAACATGTGGGTGACCACTGGGAATGGGAAAACAGCAACAGGGACTCAGAGAGGGTCTTTTAATGGAATTAAAGTAAGAACAGGTAAACTGCATGGCCTTGTTGTTAAATGATGACTAGGGTGAGAGAATGGGGTTGCATGTACAAGGTAGTGTCAGCCAAAGTAAAAGCAACACAGCTGCCTGGCTGCTATGCCAATACACTGCCAGGAGAGGCAATACTGATTACCAATCTTTGGCAAGGTACACAGCAATCTCTTGAAAATGAAGCAGATGCCAGGGATGCCAGTGTTTCAGAGATATCCACTGAGTGATGAATTGTTCTGAGAATGGTACATTGTAAAATGGGGTTAGACTGAGATGTGAGAGATGCCACAGGGTTAGGGTAGATAGACCTAAACATTCCCCTAGCAAATCTGTTACAGTAAAGCTATAAAATTCATGTCTATCCAATAACCCAGAAAGTTGAGCAGGTATGTCCGTTCTGCAAAAGGAGGTCAAATCTAATCAGACCAATCTCTGCCATGTTAATCTACCTCCAATCATCAGCAAAATAAGGTGTGATTGACACTGCTATTAGGTTGCACTTACACAGCAGTAACCTGTTCACCAATGTTCAGTTTGGATTCTGCCAAGGCCAAAGAAGATTCATATCAGACTCAAAACCTTAATTGCTTCTTTTAGCTAATGGGACGTAGGCAGAGCTGACTAAACTAGCAGGATTGCCGATCAATACTTGCCCAGAAGCTAGTGTCTTGGAAGGTTTAGAAAAGAGCAGTCACTTTATTAGGAGTTTTCTATATACACCCCCCTCCCCTGCCAATAGCAATAGAGACATGGAAGAGCAGATTGGGAGGCCAATTTTGGAAAGGTGCAGGAGTAACAGGTGTCATGGGTAACTTCAACTTCCCTAATATTGATTGGAACCTCCTTAGTGTAAATAGTTTGGATGGAGCAGATTTTGTCAGGTGTGTCCAGGAAGGATTCCTGACTCAATATGTTGATAGGCCAACTAAAGGGGACGCCATATTGAATTTGGTGTTTGGCTACAAACCAGGTCACGTGTCAGATCTCTCAGTGGGAATGCATTTTGGTGATAGTGATCACAACTCCCTGACCTTTACTATTGTCATGGAGAGCATATTGGCAGACTGTACTTAATTGTGGATGGGGGAATTACAATGCTATTAGGCAGGAACTGTGCAGCATAAACTGGGAACAAATGTTGTCAAGGAAATGCACAACAGAAATGTGGAGGTTGTTTAGGAAGCACTTGCTGCGAGTGCTGGATAAGTTTGTCCCTCTGAGACAAGGAAGGGAAGGTAGGGTGAAGAAACCTTAGATGACAAGAGACGTAGAACATCTAGTCAAGAGGAAGGAGGAAGCTTACTTCAGGCTGAGGAAGCTTGAATCAATTATGGCTCTAGAAAGTTACAAGATAGACAGGAAGGAACAGAAGAATGGACTAAGGAGAGCTAGAAAGGGGCATGAAAAAGCCTTGGTGGGTAGGATTAAAGAAAACCCCAAGGCATTCTACACTTACGTGAGGAACAAGAAGATGGCCAGAGTGAGGGTCGAGCCAATCAGTGATAGTGGAGGGAACGTGCCTGGAGTCAGAGCAGATGGGGAGGTCTTTAATGAATACTTTGCTTTCGTATTCACTAGTGAGAGGGACCTTGTTAGTGGTGAGGACAATGTGAAACAGGCTGATATGCTTGAACAGGTTGATGCTAAGAAGGAGGATATGCTGGAAACTTTGAAAAACATGAGGATAGATAAAGCCCCTGGGCCAAATGGAATCTACCCAAGGTTACTACAGGAAGCAAGGGAGGAGATTGCTGCGCCTTTGGCGATGATCTTTGCATCCTCACTGTCCATTGGAGTAGTACCAGATGATTGGACAGTGGCAAATGTTATTCCCTTGTTCAAGAAACAGAATAGGCTTACCCTGGAAATTATAGACCAGTCAGTTTTATATCGGTTGAGGGCAAATTATTGGAGAGACAGGATTTATGATTATTTGGAAAAGCATAGTTTGATTATAGATAGTCAGCATGACTTTGTGACGGGCAGGTCATTCCTCACAAACTTCTTTGAATTCTTTGAGGATGTGACAAAACATATTGTTGAAGGTAGAGTAGTGGATGTGGTGTAAATGTATTTTAGCAAAGCATTTGATGAAGTTCCCCATGGTGGCCTCATTCAGAAAGTAAGGAGGCATGGGATAGAGGGAAAGTTGATTGGCTGGATACAGAATTGGATGCTTGTAGGAGACAGAGGGTGGTCGTAAATGGAAAATATTGAGCCTGGAGCTCGATAACCGGTTTTGCGATCAGTTCTTGAACTTCTGCTCTTTGTATTTTTATAAATGACTTGGATAAGGAAGTGGAATGATGGGTTAGTAAGTTTGCCAATGACACGAAGGCTGCTGTAGGTTACAACAGGACATTGACAAGATGCAGAGCTGAGCTGAGAAGTGGCAGGTGGAGTTCAACCTGGAAAAACGTGAAGTAATTCATTTTGGATGGTTGAATTTAAATGCAGATTACAGGGTTAAAAGCAGGATTCTTGACAGTGTGGAGGAACAGAAGGACCTTGGGGTACACATCCATAGATCCCTCAAAGTTCTGTTATGAAGTTGAGGGTATATACTATATCTTTAAGAAAGAACTGAGAGCTGACCAGCACCTGTGTATATGACTAGATGGCTATCCTAGAGTGTACTGGAAAATTGAAAATATGAGAATTTGACTGTGAAATGGATACCTGAGTTTTGCGTGCAGTTTTGACAACAATTCGAATATAACCAATCAGGTTAAATTATGCACCAGGAGACTAAAACCCAATCGAGTTTGAATTTATTGCTTTGCCAACATTGAACCAATGAGACGATCTGATATTGGGGATACAAAAATGCAAACATTTGAAAATTGGAGGGAAAGCAGCTGTCATCGAGATAAATCAACGAAATTAGGAAACACTCTCTATCAAAGGTATCTTTTCATATGAAACATAGTCGCAGTAAAAGTAAAGAAGACAACCCAGGGAAATTCAGCAGCGGGAAGAGTGCAGTCACAGAAGACAACAGCAGCCATGTGGTTTTGAAATTAAATTGATGTAATTTTAATAAGTGTCTTATTGTGATACAGTTAGAAGCAGATCATAAGCAGTTAAGAGAAAGGGAGACTTAGAATTGTAAAGAGTTGTTTAATATTCACGTTTAGAGTTAAAAAAATGATGTTATTTTATTTAAACAGTGGAATTTGGAAGTTCTCAATCACTCTTATTTTAACAGATGATGAGGCAAGGTGAGCTTTTCTGGGTGGTTGGTTTAATAGCAGAGGGGTTCACCACCATGTGATAGCTGTTTGGGGGGCTTATCTGGGATTTGGATAGATTTGGATAGGTTAAGATAGATCCAGTCTGAGACTTGGACAGATGTGAACAAATTTGGGGTATGAAAGATCCCAGCAGATTTAAACAATTGCCGGTCAGTGTCCTACATCTTTAAATAAAGCACAGGTGAAAATATTTGTTTAATTTTGGTTACTTGTTGTTGGTTAATTTAAAAGTGAGAGAACTGGCTCTTAAGATTGCCAAAGGGGTTATTTTTAGATTAGATTAGATTACATTACAGTGTGGAAACAGGCCCTTCGGCCCAACATGTGCACACCGACCCGCCGAAGCGCAACCCACCCATTCCCCTACATTTACCCCTTACCTAACACTACGAGCAATTTAGCATGCCCAATTCACCTGACCTGCACATCTTTGGACTGTGGGAGGAAACTGGGGCACTCGGAAGAAACCCACGCAGACACGGGTAGAATGTGCAAACTCCACACAGTCAGTCGCCTCAGGCGGGAATTGAACCCGGGTCTCAGGCGCTGTGAGGCAGCAGTGCTAACCACTGTGCCACCGTGCTGGGGTTTGAAGCTGATTCCCAAATTTGCCAAGGAAGACAGAGGAAGGATGTACTTTTAGAATTAGCAAATAGGTTGGAATTGGGTTTAACTAGGGGCAAAAGGAAAGCTGAAATTGTAATGAAGTTAGTCAAGCACTTTGGTGTGTCAGAGAAACCATGCAGCAGAGTTAGGAAAATTTAAATTACAATTGAGGCAAATGGAGTTAGAAGATAAAGAAAGGGAAAGAAGAGTCACGTTAGAGGAAAGAGAGAGGAGAAAAAGAAAGAGGGAGAGAGGAAAAAGAAATGGATAGAAGGTTATTAGCTGAGCAAGAAGAAAGAGAAAGAGAGAGAGAAGAAAAAGAAAGAGGAAAAAGAAAGGGAGAGGTGGTTCTTAGCTGAGCAAGAATGAAGACAGAATTTGAACTTCAGAAGTTGCGAATTAGTCAGGAAAGTCAAGTTGACAGGCTGGAGATGAAGAGAGAAGATAGTAATGTATACAAATATGTTAAAATATTTACCACTTTTGATGAGAAAGATGTCAAAGCCTTCTTTATTTAATTTTAAAAACTGACTAGACAGATGGAGTGCCCAGAGAGCTTGTGGATAATGCTAGTTTAGATTAAGCTGGTAGGCAGAGGGAGTGATGTATTTGCAGCGCTGTCAGATGAGGGGTCAAGAGATTATGCAGATGTCAAACAGGCTATTTTGAGTGTTTATTGGTACTAGAAGCACACATACAGTGGTTCAGGAACATAAAGAAGGAACCAGGTCAGACTCATGTTGAGTTTGCAAGAATTAAACATAGTAATTTTGATGGATGGGTGCGAGCCTTAAAAATAGATAAGACCCATGAGGCTCTAAGAGAGAGATTATTTTGCTGGAGGAGTTTAAAAATTTATTTCCAGAGATGATAAGAATTCATATGGATGAACAGAAAATTCAAGAAGTGGGAAGAGCGGCAGAGATGGCAGATGAATATTTATGGAGCATAAGGCAAAATTTAGCTTTCAGCAGGAATTTCATCTTGTGAGGGGTGGAAATTGGGAGAAGGGGAGATTCTACACTACAAAGAATAGAGCACATTGGTAAAAGTTTTCCACAGGTGAAAGAAGAAGCCCTAGAGGGTGAAAAGGAGATGAAAGGCCTCAGATGTTTTCACCGTGATAAGGTGGGACACACAAAATCACAGTGTTGGTTGTTGAAGAAAGGCACTTTGGGAAAAGGTGTGGAAGAGAGACTAAGCCAGTGGGATTCATGAAAATAGTAAAGGAAACCCCAAGAAAGGTCAGGGAGCTGCAGGAGAGTGCACAGCCTAGGCAGGGGCTGGGTGTTGAGTTAGTGCCTGATCTCTATAAAGACTTCATCTCTGTTGGTAAAGTTTACTCAGGAAGAACAAGGGAGAAGGGAAAGATTTTACAATTTTGAGAGATATGGGATCTAATCAGTCTCTAATAGTAAGAGATGAACGTATTTGCACTCTTTCTGACATGTTAACAAAGAGAGTGCTAATTTGTGGAATAGATGGACAGAACTTCAGTGTTCCCCTATGTAAGATCAGGTTGGAGAGCCAAGTCAAGTTTGGGGAAGTAACAGAGAGTGATTCACAGAATTCAATTTGTTCTTGGGAACAATTTAGCAGGATTCAAGGTGAGAGTGACACCCCTTGTTATGGAGAAGCCAAAGGAAGACCAGGAAACTGAGGAGTTAAAAGAAAAATACCATGGATTTTTTCCAGACTGTGTAGTAACAAGATCCCACTGTCATAAGTTACAGCAAGAAGCAAAGGGTAAAAAGAAAGACAAAGGAGTTGAGGTTCAGTTAGCTGACACCCTGTTTGATGTAATGGTGCAGGAAAAACCTGAACAGGCATAGGTTCAGGCAGAAGTGTTTAGTCCTGAAAGGCTAATGGACTTACAACAGAAAGACAAGATAATAAAGGATATATATTACTCAGAAAAGGAATCAAAATGTGTTCCTGACGATTATTATCTTAAAGATAGAATACTAAGATGAAAATGGAGACCATGGCAGGTTAGTGCAGAGGAGAAATGGGTGGAAGTGCACCAGATTGTGTTGCCGGTAGCATACAGACAGGAAGTGTTACAGGTAGCACATGAGTTACCAGTAGGAAATCATCGAGGTCTGAGGAAGACTCAGGCTAAGGTATAAAAGCACTTCTATTGGCCAGGATTGCACAAGGATGTGGTTAAATTTTGAGGTACATGTCATATGTGCCAAATGGTAGATAAGCCACAGACAGTAATAAAACCAGCATCTTTGTTGCCAATTCCTGCATTTGAAGAACCTTTCACTCAGTTTATGATTGAATGTGTAGGTCTCCTCCCGAAAATTAAAAGTGGGAACCTGTGCTTGCTAACCATAATGGATATGTCTACCAGATTTACGGAGGCAATTCCATCATGGAGAATTAAGGCAAAAAGGCTAAAGAAGGAATTCGTGTCTTACTTTACCCTGTATGGGCTACCCAGAGAGATTCTCAGACCAAGGATCTAATTTTACTGCTAGGCTGTTTAAGGAAGTCATGGATAGATTAGACATACAGCACTTTAAATCAAGAGCGTACCATCCTGAATCCTGGGGAGCTTTGGAAAGGTGGCATCAGACCCTGAAGACCATGCTAAGAGTGTACTGTCAGGATTATCTGAATGATTGGGATAAAGGTATCCCATTCATATTGTTTGCCATTAGAGATGTCCCAAACAAATTGACTCGATTTACATCCTTTGAGTTAATACAGAGGAACAGGTGGCAGATTAAAAACTCTAAAATTTGGACATTTTCCTGTTGGGATGACATATTAGTATTATTACCAGAGGTAGATGACCCCTTCAAATTCAGGTTTAGTGGTCCCTATCAAATTGAGAAAAAGTTGAGTCAGGTAAACTATATGGTAAAGATGCTGGATAGAAAAAAACTGTATAAAGTATGTCACGTGAAAATGTTCAAAACTTACTATAATAGAGACAGGGAACTGGAATAACAGGTGTTAGTTACTACTCCACAAGTAAGGAATCAAATCTAGATGTTGTGGAGTTTGATGTGCCTCAAAATAAATTAAATAATGAGGAAGTCCTTGCGGCATGCAATAAGTTAGTGAACTATCTGTTTTCGGAGCAAATAATCCAGTTGAAAGGTTTGTTGCAACAGAATGAGGATATATGCAGGGATAAGATGGGGAGAAATGCTATTGTGCGTGACTTAATCCTCGCAAAGCCACACAGGTCCAGAAGGGAAGTGGATGCGATGCTCAACAAAGATATCATCAAACCGAGTCAGAATGAGTGGAGTTTGCTGATCGTGTTAGTTCCCAAACCTGATGGGACTCAATGATTTTGTGTGGACTATTGGAAGGTCAACATCATAACAAAATCAGACTCCTATCTAATACCAAAATTGGAGGACTGTATAGAGAAAGTTGTTTTAGCCAATTACATCACAAAGTTGGACTTACTGCGTGGTTATTGGTAGGTACCTTTGTCAGAGAAAACAAAAGAAGTTTCTGCGTTTGTTGCCCCAAATGGGCTATATCAATTCAAAGTGATGTCCTTTGGAATGAAGAGCACACTAGCCACATTCCAAAGGCTCGTGAACAGAGTTGTGGCAGATTAATAAATTGTGCAGTTTATCTGGATGATGTAGTGATCTTTAGTGAGTCAAGGAAAAATCACATGGTACAGCTGGCAGAGCTCCTTGAACAATCACAAGAAGCAAAACTGGTAATAAACTTAAAGAAAACAGAATTCACTAAGGCAGAGGTGACATTCTTGGGACATAACATCGTTCATGGAAGGTTGATTAGATTTGATTCCCTACAGTGCAGAAACAGGCCCTTCGGCCCAACAAGTCCACACCAACCTTCCAAAGAATAACCCACCTAGACCCATTTCCCTCTGACTAATGCACCTAACATTCGACAATTTAGTATATGGCCGATTCACCTGACCTGCACATCTTTGGAATGTGGGAGGAAACCGAAGTACCTGCAGGAAACCCATGCAGACACGGGGAGAACGTGCAGACTCCACACAGACAGTTGGCCAAGGTTGGAATCAAACCTGGTACCCTGGTGCTGTGAGGCAGCAGTGCTAACTACTGAGCCATCGTGACCCCCCAAGGAATGTGACAATGAAGGCCATTGAGGATCTTCCACAACCATCCTCGAAGAAAGAGGTGCTTTGATTTTTGGGACTAAACAGATTCTATCAGAAGTTTGTTCCAAACTTCTGCAGTGTAGTGGCACCACTAATAGATTTACTAAAGAAGAACACAAGATTTCGGTGGAGAGAACAATGCCAGGAGGCATTTGAGAACTTAATAGCAGTATTAACTACCAAGCCAGTTTTAGCTACACCAAATTAATTGAAACACTTCAAAGCTGCAATCGATGCTAGCGATATAGAAGTTGGAGTTGTACTGCTACAGGAAGATGATGATGGAAATGAGCCGCCAATTGGCTACTTTTCAAAGAAGCTCAACAACCACCAGCGAAAATACTCTATCATCGACAAAGAATTACAGAGGAACCTTGATTATCCGGTATTCGATTATCCGAATTTCGGATTATCCAGCAAGATCGTACGGTCCCGATGCTTGGCTAAACTGTGTTGTCTGGCATTCGATCATCTGAACATTCCATTATCCAACAAAATACTCCCCGCCCATGTCGTTCGGATAATCGAGGTTTCTCTATATTGAGTTCAGTACTAGCCTTCCAACATTTTAATGTTTATGTTACAAACAATGTTGGAGACAGTTGTGTACACTGACCACAATCCTCTTACAATCTTGGAAAGATTTAAATACAAAAATACGAGACTATTTCATTGGAATCTTATGTTACAGACTTTTAATTTACAAATTGTACATGTTGCGGGTCATTAAAATGTGATAACAGATGTGTTATGGTGGATTTAAAGGAAAAAGTCTGGATAAGATTGGACAGTTTCCAATGTTATATATATATGTGCAGAAATGAATATGAAAATATAACTTAGATTAATGACCGGTATGTTTCATTGTAATGGGATTAAGAATTAAGAAAAAAATTAACCATCATAATGGAAAGATGGCTTCATTTTTTTTCTAAGGAGTGAGATGTTGTGAAGTTGAAAGCATGTACTGTACCTTTAAGAGAAAGTGAATGCTGTTCTGAACTGAGAGCTTATAAACACCTGTGTATATGACTAGACTGAGTGTACTGGAAAATTGAAAATATGTGACATTTGGCTGTGAAATGGATACCTGAGTTTTGATTGCTGTTTTGATAACAATTTGAATTTAATAAGTCATTTTAAATTATGCTCAGGATATTAAAAGCCAATCGAGTTTGAATTTATTGCTTTGCCAACGTCGAACTAATGAGATGGCCCGATGCTGGGGATATAAAAATGCGGACATTTTGAAAATTGGAGAGAGTGCAACTGTCATAGAGATAGATCCAAGAAATTAGGAAACACTCTTTATCAAAGGTCTCTTTTCATATAAAACATACTCGCAGTAAAACAAAAAAAGACGATCCAGGGAATTCAGCAGCCGGAAGACTGGTGGGTGAAGTCAAAGAAGGTGATAGCGGCTGTGTGGTTTTGAAACTAAGTTGATGTAATTTTAATAAGTGTCTTATTGGAACAGCATATTGCTATAGAGTTAGAGGCAGGTAAAATGCAATTAGGAGAAAGGGGGGCTTAGAGTTGTGAATAGTTGTTATTTAATGTTCACTTTTAGAGTTAAACAATTGATGTTATTTTCTTTAAATTGTGCAATTTGGGAATTTTCTGTCACTTATATTTTAACATATTATGAGGCAAGCTGTTCTGGTTGTTGGTTTAATTAACAGAGGGGTTCACTGCCGTGTTATAACAGTTGCTGCCAAGTTGATAGCATTGTTAAGAAGGCGTATGATGTGTTGGCTTTCATTAGCAGGGGAATTTAGTTTAAGAGCTACAAGGTTGTGCTGCAGTTCTATAAAGCCCTCGTTAGACCACACTTGGAATATTGTGTTCAGTTCTGTTTGCCTTATTATAGCAAGAATGTGAAAGCTTCAGAGAGGGTGCAGAGGAGATTTACCAAGATGCTGCCTGGACTGGAGGGCATGTCTTATGAAGTAAGGTTGAGGGAGCTGAAGCTTTTCTCATTGGAGCTAGGAAGGATGAGAGGTGACATGAGAGAGGCGTACAAGATGATGAGGAATAGATAGAGTGGATAGCCAAAGACCTTTCCCCAGGGTGGAAATGGCAATCACAAGGGGATGTAATTTTAAAGTGATTGGAGGAAGGTTTGGGGAGATGTCATAGGTAGATTCTTTACACAGACACTGGTGGGTGCATGGAATGCACTGCCAGCAGTGGTAGTAGAGTCAGATACATGAGGGTCATTTAAGCAACTCTTGGATGATAGCAAAATGAAGGGTATATAGGTTAGTTTGATCTTAGAGTAGGATAAAAGGTCGGCACAACATCAAGGGCTGAAGGGCCTGTACTGTTCTGTGTTTCACTATGCTAAAGGTGCTATCTAAATAAATTATTGTATAAGTTAAGGATGAAAGTAGAGTCATGAAAAAACCTGCAGTGATAGGGAATTTGGCCTTGGAGTGGGAAGTGCTTCAGGAAGTCAAGCTAAGTTTGCATATGATGAGATCAGGAACCATATTAACAATAATATAACATTGTGATTGGAAATAAATGTCAATGAGTAAATCATGAATTTATGGAAATTGATGACGAGATTAAAAGTACTTTGATTCAGTGTTTACAAGAAACAATATTGGGGGTGATAAACAGTAAATCAGTTTTGGAAAGTGTTCAAAAAGTTTAGTTTAAGGACAAAGTACCAATATCTGATGGAATATATCCAAAGACTCTGAGATAAATAATGATACATCAGAGGTACTAGAAATTATGTAGCAGGGTTCCATTGCGTGTTGAAGGTAGAACAGCATGTGTAAATAACATGTTCAAAACAAGAATCAGAGCTAAATTACAGACCAGTGGCAACAGCTGTGGTAGGGAAACATTTAAAGATTTATAACATTTTTGGATGAAATAATTTGTTACAACCAACACAGATTTCAGAAGGATCATATTTGAAAAACTTAAAAGTTTTATGAGGTAGTATTGATCATAGCAGATAGACAATTTTGTGGTGTAACAAGCACTGAAATTGCTGGGGAAACTCCGGTCTGGCAGCATTTTGAGTCATGGTCATAGATATGAACAGCACAGAAATAGACCCTTCGGTCCAACTCGTCCAAGCCAACCAGATATCATAACCTAATTTAGTCCTATTTGCAAGCACTTGGCCCATATCCATCTAAGCCCTTCCTATTCATATACCCATCCAGATGTTTTTTAAATGTTGTAATGGTACCAGCCTCCACAACTTCCTGGTAGCTCATTCCACACACGCACCACCCTCTGCATGAAAGCGCTGCCCCTTAGGTCCCTTTCAAATTTTTCCCTTTTACCCTAAAAGTATGCTCTCTAGTTCTGGACTCCCCCACCCCAGGGAAAAGACCGTGTCAATTTACCCTATAAAACAGAGGCAATACCTTTGGATGCTCCAGTTTCCTCCCACAGTCCAAAGATATGCAGGTTTGTTGGATTAACCATAGGAAATGCAGGGTTACAGGGAGACAGAAGGGGGTTGGGTCTGGGTAGGATGTTCTATGGAGAACTCGATGGGCTGAATTGCCTGGATCCATGCTGTAGGGATTCTATGATTCTATTATTTTGGGTCCAGTGACCCTTCAGAATGCATGTGGTGTACATGGACTTCCAGAAAGTTTTTGACAAGGTTCACAAACCAAAGATGACTAAGGTACATTTGATTATGGAAACTGGATTTAAAATTACTTCCGAAAAAGATGACTAGGAATTAAAACTTTTCAGAGCAGGTATAAGTGGGTAGTGGCAGCCCACTTCTGGGATACAAAGTTAAAAATCACACACCAGGTTTTAGTCCAACAGATTTATTTGGAAGCACTAGCTTTTGTAGCGCTGCTCCTTCATCAGGTGGTTGTGGAGCATAAGATCATAGGACACAATTTATAGCAAAAGTTTACAGTGTGAAGTAGCTGAAATTATAAGTTGAAAAAGACCTGTATCCTACAGGGAGAAGGGAGCTCAACTGATATGTTCTGATATCTGGGAGATCCAATACTCCCAACCTCTTTGCAATTTCGTAAGTTTGGTAAGGGACCGCTTATGGCGCCAAATAAAATAACTAAACCAACCATTTAATTTCTGAAATGTTTGTCTAGGAAAAAGCAAGGGAAGCATCCACAAAGGGTATAATAAGCAAGAAAGAACATTCATTTTAATAAGAGCGAGTCAACCTAACCATGATACTAGAAGGTTCCCCCATCTTTGAAGGTCGTGTTTTCTCTTGTCAAACAAATGAACAAAATTAGCCTTGAATAATTGATCAAAACTAGGGGTAACAGAGAGGTCCAAATAAAGAAAGCCTCCCTGTGCCCACTTAAAGGGGAACCCACCTTCAATGTCCGGTATTCCCTCAGACCTCTCATAGCCTCCGATTTTGAAAAATTGATCTTGCAACCTGAGAAAAAGCCAAATGAATTAATACATTGTATCAAATAGGACACTGAAACTGCCAGGTATGAAAGAAAAATGAGAACATCATCCGCATATAATGTGATCTTATGCACCTTCGACCCGACCTTTGGGGCAGGTATGTTCGGGTCCCCACGAATGGCATCCGCTAGCGGCTCAATCACCAATGTGAAGAGCAAAAGTGAGAAGGGACAGCCTTGCTGGCTGCCCCTACCAGTGTTAAAATGATCAGATCTTATATCATTAGTGAGAACCGCCAACAGAGGATCACTGTAAAGGACCCTTACCCATCGAGTAAACTCTTCACCCAGGCCAAACCGCTCCAGGGTATAAAAAAGATACGGCCATTCCACCGTAAGTCAAATGCCTTCTCAGTGTTCAAGGAAACCACCAACTCTTGAACCGACCGTTGCTGGCACACTTGAATCATGTTAAGCAGTCTCCTAACAATACTAGAAGATCTGTGACCCCTTGTAAAGCCAGTCTGATCCTCCTTAACAATGGAGGGCAACACCCTTTCCAACCTCAATGCCAGAATCTTTGATTAAAAACATAAAATCAGAATTTAAAAGCGAGATGGGTCTGTAAGAAGCACAGTCTTCCAGGGTCTTCCCTTTCTTGAGGATGAGAGAGAGATATTAGCCTCTCTCAAGGATGGCGGGAGGTAATCCTCACCATATGAATAGTTATACGTATAGCATTGGTCCTGACAGTATGTTTACAAATTCTTTATAAAACTCACTGAGGAAGCAATCAGGGCCGGGCACCTTATCACTTTAAAGTTGCCTCCCTGCCTCCTGTATCACTTGGGTTGTTAATGGAGCACTAAGGAGAGACGCCTGTTCAGCATTCACACCAGGAAGATCCAAATTCCTAAAAAAAGACCTCCATCTTATCCCATCTGTCCATACAACATTCAGACTGATAAAGTTCAGAGTAAAACCTCCGAAATGTCTCACTGACCTTGATGGCAAGTAAGAGTCCCATTCCCTTCCCTAATAGAAGCAATAGACTGGGAGGCATTCTTCTTCCTGATCAAATATGTCAAGTATTTACCCGGCCTATCACAATGTTCAAACAGCCTCTGCTTTGCAAAGGAAAGTTCCTTCCTTGCTGTATGCGTTAGCATGGAGTTTAAGGTGGATCGAAGAGCTGTGATCCGCTGCAACTTAGTCACTGACGGCCTACTGCAATATGCCGTCTCAGCTGCATTCACTCGTGCCTCAAGCAGATGCTGCTGCTCTCTGTCGTTTCTGGCTGGCAGAGTATGAAATAATTATCCCTCTACCATAGGCCTCAGCAGTCTACCAAAGAATGGATGGATTACTAACGGTACCTGAGTTGGTGGCCAAAAAAGCTTCAAGTTCCCGAGAGAAATACCCTGCAAACTTGCTGTCCTCGAGGATGAAGGGATCCATTTGCCAGTACTGTGAGCCCATTGCATCACCCTTAATCTTAACCATTAAATACACCGCTTCTTGATCAGAGATGGCAATACTCCCAATCGAAAAGATTACTACCAAATCTAAAAAAGCCATGAGAGTTAGGAAATAATCAATCCTTGTGTGGCATTTATGAGGATTGGAAAAAAACGTAAATTCTCTGCCCATAGGTGTAAATGTCTCCAAATGTCTACCTAATTATTCTCCTGCAACAGGGCAACATCCACCCTCTCCTTTTTAAGGCTCAACAATGTCTTTTCTCTTTTAATTGGTGAGTGAATCACTCTGATATTCCAGGTGCACCATTTAAGATGCTAACCATGATCCTTTACAATCACCTTTTACCTGCTGAGAGGAAGAATTCATCTTACAACATGCTGAGCATACTCAAAAGGAGACTCATATAGAGTCTATTTACAAAAAAAACAAAACAAAACCTACAAAACACAAAGGGCAGGGGGACTCTACCCCTGCCCGCAGAGGGCACTTACATTTCCCACACACACACCTCCATCCTCCCTTCCAGCTCTAGCCGCACCCCAAACCCAAGCAATAGAAGAAACACAAAGGTATAACAAAAACAGTGCGCCCACCCCCCACAATATATCAATACTACTCCAGCTCAGTCAAGGAAAAAAAAAACACCAACAGCTTCTTTGGGAAAAGAGTAGAAGTACAAGAAATAAAAGCAAGACAAAAAAAAAGACACTACTGTCAATGTCCATAAATACATCTACATTATTTTAAAGTGTCCAAGAAGTTTTTGGCTTGCTCCAAGGAATCAAACCACCACACAGTTTCCTCGTAAGTAATATGAAGCACTAATGGGTATCTCATCGAATATTGAATACAGAGGTCCTTTAACCTTCTCTTAACCTCACGCTTACACTAAAAGATAGACTGCATAGCTGAGCAAAAGAAATAGGGAATAAAGGAGTTAGGGTACAGATTTATGATCATATAACTTACATTTTTATTGTAAATTCCTGTGCAATCTTTCATGATTTCATAATTTGAGTTGAACTGTAATGATAAACCCAGAAATGTGAGTGGGCTAGATTTGTATGTTGACCCAGAAATTCCAGTAGCCATATGCTTGTTTTTGCAAGGTAGATTGGAGTTGTGTGTCGAGAAATTCTGATCAGCTGACTCTACAGGAATTTCCTTGGAAGCCCTTGGGACGGAGGTTTCAGAAGTTTTAAAGTCACTCAAGTTTAATAATTACCCAGGAGATGGTAAATAAAGTGAAAATTAAAATGTGTTAAGGATTGACAAAGGGCACATATTGAGGATCTACCCAAGAGCAGATCATTTCCCTACATCTCATGGCCCTAGGCCTTCCTCTTCAAATGCTTGCAAGGACCTCCATTTCTCAACTTCATAGAACACTGATGTGGAGGTACTGGTGTTAGACTGGGTGGACAAAGTCAGAAGACACATGACACCTGGTTATCATCCAACAGATTTATTTGAAATCACAAGCTTTTGGAGCGTAGCCCCATCATCAGGTGAAGTGAGAGAGAAGCACACTGGCACAGAATTTGTAGGCAGAGAAATCAAAAGATCACACAAATGGCGTGAGTGGAGTGTCGAATAATAAGTCTCTGCAGGCGATCAAAAAAGTGTCAGGTGGTGTGAGTAAAGTATCAACAGCGGAATAACAAGCAAAGGGTGACTTATAATCCAATTAAATGAGGCAGAGAGATAATTACAAAAAATTAAAAATAAGGTGGTGCTGGAGATAAACCAAATGACTGGAAAAACATGACAGGTATAAGAGTCACATGCCGAGAGTCTAACCTAAGTAATAAGTAATCCACAACTGTACAAACTAAGATAGAGAGATCACAACAATTTATCAAGATGATGGTGTCAAAACAGGTTCATATATTACTGGTATATAATAAATACAACTACAGCAATCAGTTAAGCAAAACAAATATCATTGGATATTCACAATTAAAATTTATTTTCAAGATAACATATAATTCAAATCATTATGCTGGGGTAAGCAGAAATTAATAAATGATTTAAATAGTATAAAAATACAATGTGGCAATAAATAAGCATTTAAAACTACTCAACATATTCTTTGGAAATTATGCAATCAATATGTACAGTAATTAACAAATAAGCGGTTCTTGAAACAGTGCCTATTGATAAGGAGTAATCAACAGTGCCTATAAGATAATGTTGCTATCAAACAAACCATTTTCAACTGTTAGAGTAAAGAATAAAATAAATATTTTATCTATCATAGCATCATATTTGCAAATAATTATTCTAAGAAAATAATACTTGTTAAACTGATCAAAACTAGCAAGCTCCCTTAAAACAATTATGGCTTGCGATGCTGTTGGCCACCTTGATGGCAAGTGCTACACAGCATGATTGTAAGTTAATACATATGTTAAAATCCTTCTCACATTTGTACATAAAATTTTACTCAAATGATGGCATATTACATGACAAATGCATACTAATTGCTCTGAGAAAGTTACTTTGTTAAACGCATTAATCCATCCAAAAGGCAAGTCAAACACTTTAAGGAGATCAATGCATTTTCATTGCAATTTGCTCTGTTCTTGGCACTTACTGTTTGTTTTGTCCATTGTCCAATTAACAATGGCATTCTCTTTTGAATGCACTATCAATGTTAAACATTGTTCCTAATGTTTATTCACTTCATAAGGCATATTATGATAGATATTTCTAGAACACCTGAGCACACCAGATATCAAAAAATTGGCCAGTTGAGCGCAAGCCTGTTGCTTTCCTTTTAAATAAACTAATATTGAGATCCTGTTCATTTGTATGAAGGTCCAGCAAAGTCTCTCCCTATTATACATGATATGTACATGCCAATTAATTCAGATCTGTGAAATTATCAGTGAACTTCAGATACGCAACAGCACTCCGTATGAAAAACAGTAGACTGATTGGAAGTTAGTTCCATTTTGAAGATGCACTGTCAAAACCTTCCATGTGTGTTACAACAGAGATGTGCAAGATCATATTATGATGAGCCAAAGCCAAACAACCAATTCTCCATCTACATTCAGCTGAAAACCTGTAGTCTACCTTCCCCCTGCAACACCATCCAGCCCCCATCTGTCTCTTAAATAATTTTAAGGTTTTGCCTAGACTGTTTCACCTGAAATCCATTCACGGGCTAATCAGATTTTGCAGGAAGTTTCCTGATAATTACCTAAATTTTGTCTTTCATTTAACTGAAACCAACGTCTCCTTGCTTTACTTCTGTGATATTGAATATTGACAGAAACTATTTCAAAAAATGAACAGTTCTTTTAACCCATCAGAAGATTGCTCCAGATTTGTCTTTTCCATTCCATATCTTATAAAACTCTCTTACGGTTCCCTTTGAATCAGCATCTTTCAGAGCCTAACAATCCAAGTGACGTCAATAGTTTAATTACCTATCATTAAGGATTTTTCTGCGCCACTTCTTATTAGGAGTGCTGCTGTACCCAGGATGCTGTTTGACTGCAGTAGAGCAAAATTGGGAGTTTCAGCACAACATCTTTTTAATTACATAGCACTGATTTAACAATTTATTGGAGCAGTCTATCTGATTTGTTGATTATTCCTAGGCAGTAACTGAAAATATTAATTACAGTAATGTTTGCTGAACATTTTGTGCACCTAACTTCTAAATGTCAAGGAACTTACATAAGATTTTGGTCTCTGGTAGTTGGAATTGGAAATGCCACCCTGCAGAAGCAGACCTGAGGCTGTTACATAGGTGGTGACTACACAGGCACATTGGAAGGCTATGTCATCATGACATGATTGTAAAGCCTCCCAGCCCTCACATCCCCGCCAACCTCTTCCACACACCATTGTATCCCCATACCACTTCACATTCTCATATCCCTTCCACACTCCTTCATTTCCCCCATGCCCTCCTATTATCCCTATGTAATCTTCATATTCACCTTTCCATTATCCCCTATGTACAAAACCAACAAACCATATATTAAGACTATGTCTTCAAAATAATCCTGAAACTCAAAAAAATCCAAACAAGTTTTGAATAAGTGGTTTGCATTTTTCGAGGTTGTAAGACGATCACTATTTAGACAAGGAGATTTTCAAAGCCTGTTTGCTTATCTTGTCCATTTCGGGACCATTTCAAAGGCATTCCAGTGTTTTTATATGGATCATATCTCTCCACATGCTGGATAATGGAAGAGTAACTATGAAGGATGTGTGGAGAGATTTGAGGGAATCTGGAGGTAGATATGAGGCATTATTGGCGAGACCTTTTCAGTGTATCAGAAAAGGTGCTTACCTCCACAGTAAGCTTACTTTAACATTCACAAATTGGCAGGATTCCCACAGGCTTCAAGACCCCATCCACTTTAAGGAAAATACAATGGGGAGGGAAACTTGAATTTTTGACAGGAATTTAAGTTGTGATCTCAATATTATTTTAAGTGCATATCAGGTTGTAATCCTCCATATTTCCCAACCAGGGGAAAATAACAAATTGCAGGAATGGCCTGTAAACATTGAGCAAACACATTAGTAGGCTGAAACATGAGGGCTGCAACTTCAATATTGTAAGGGGGAAATTGAGCCTCTGGTCTCCACCCCTACTACATTGACTGGGATCTTAGTCCAAGATTACACAACTAGATCAACACCTGGCATAATGATACAGATAAAGCAAGAAAACAGATTGCTGGCTTCTAAACATGTTGATTTGTCCACTAGACAAGAAATATAAGTATACCCAAAGGAACCGGGTACTAAGCTTACCTCTTATGCTAGGAGCTCACATTAACTAAAAGCAAAACAGACCAGTTAAATGTACCTCTTCCACCAAAATTATCATGGCATCCAAAATTACTACATCGAATCAAGCAAATCTCTGGCTTGTTCTTAATAACAATATAATAAAGTGGGAATACCAAAATGTTGATAAGGCCATCACTAAATATAGTTGATAGGTACAGCATTTAATTGGACGTTAGTCAAATTCAATACTTCTCAGAAGGCAATCTTTTACAGCTAGTAATAAAAGGAGAGTAGTACACGTGTCATCTTCCCAAACCTGGAAGAAGTAAATAATGTAGGGCATCAACTTTGAAATTAATAGAGAGAACAATTCAACAGCATGGAAGGGAGTTAAGACAGTGATCATTCAAAATAGAGAAATGGACCTTCAAACAACAGGCATTTATAAATAATTAATTTTGGAACTTTGGAAATAACAAGGGACAAATACATTGTATTGACAGAAGGATGACTTGTGATATAGCTGGTAAGATTATTTATCATTTGGAACATTTTGTGTAAAGTTACGTGAATTTGAATACTTTAATAATGCCTTTCATGAAAATAGTCTGGATTGGAAATAATTTTGTTTTATAATACTACCTCTTCTACTTCATCTTCAAGTGAATCAATTACATTTACTGCTGGCTTAATTGAGGTATATTTGGAATGGTGATGACTGGGGCTGATCATGCCATCACTAGAGATAGAATCACCAGTATTATTTTTACTTGTGCGTTTATTTGTTTGTTCCCAAGGGAATGAATTGTTACTCCGCTTAGGCTGCTCTACAGCAGGAGACATTAGAAAATTCTCTTCCTTAGTGGTGAAGCCAGTGGCAGCTCCAGATCCAAACAACTGTTCCATCAAGTTAGACTTTCTGTCTTTAAATGGAAGGTCATGATAGCCATTCATTTGCTCATCTTTGCTACTGCTCTTCTGATCTATTAGACCAGACCTCCCAGTTCCTTTCCCAAAAGATGGTGCATACATACCGAAGCTCAGCTCAGCACTGAAGTTTGTGGTCCTGGTACCTCTGCGACCATAACCTTCTGTTGGTGTACTGTCCACAGATTTCAAAAAGTTACTAGTATTTTGCAATCTTTCTGGGGAATCACGGCTTTTTGACATTTCTGTGGAAAATAGGTGTGATGTATTGTGCGGTGAGATTACGGAACTTCCATTAGTCTCTTCATCAATCTCTCTCATCTTTGCCAAAAGAATTTCTTTCTTGCGTCTCTCGTTCATTTTTTCCATGTTTTGGTGCTCAGTCTCTCTTGAACTGGATTCTTTTGCAGTACTTTCTTTCTCCTCTCGTTTTCTTTCCTGCTCTTCTTGTTCCCATTCTGCAAATGTAAAAGAAAAGTTATAATATCAATTTCTTGATCTCCATTTCTGAATTGTGCAACCATTTGACTTTATTTTCCAAATTAAACTTAATCATTAAATTTGAAAGTTTGCATTGATATAGTGCTTTTCACAAACTCAAGACGGTCCAAAGTGTTTTACATTCGATGTAGTGTAGGAAATGGAGAAGCTAATTGATACACATCAAGCTCTCACAAATAGCAATGAAATGAATGGCTCGATTATCAGATTTTAGTTATTATTTCAAGGAGAAATTTCAAAACAAGGGAGCTCAAGAGGTCACCTTTATAATTAAGTGCCTTATTCTTGACTCTTCAACTAAGAAGAACAGCAGTTTCTGTCCTCATTATCTATGCCCTTCATTATCTTATACAGCTCAATAAGGTCACCCTCAGCCTCGGCTGCTTTAAAGAAAACAACCCATGCTTCTCTTCATAGCTAAAATGCTCTAACCCAGGCAACATCCTGGTGAATTTCTTCCGCATCCCCTCTAATAAAATCACATCTTTCCCCTACAGTACACTGATCAAAACTCCAGACAATAATCCAGCTGTGGCCTTACTAACGTGTTATATGGCTTCAACATCACTTCCTGGCTCTTGTAATCTGTGCCTTGACTGATGTGTCTCATATGCCTTCTTAATCAGAAGGAGCAGATGCTGGAAGTGCATACCTCACACTTTTCATGGTTAAACACTATTTGCTACTGTGTATCTTCATCTAACTCCATTTCTGTGCACCCTTTAAAACTCTACCAATTAATTTAAACAGTGCAGTTACATTTGCCACCCTCCATTCTGCCACAAATGTCCCTGAATCTACAAATATTGGAAGATGACAACCATATCCTTGGCCATCTTCTTTATTACCCAGATATTCAGATTATCAAGCCTAGAAGATTTATCAGCTTTCAATCCTATTAGTTTCTCCAGCACTTTTCGTTTCACTAATATTAAATTCCTTAATGCTGATTCAAGCTGACCCTTGCTTCACAAGCATTTCTGGAAAGTTATCTTTGACTCTTCTGTGGTGCTACAGATTTGATGGGCCAAATGTCTCTTCTGTGCTGTATGATTCTAAAACAGAACAAAAATACTTGTTTAATTGCTCCACCATTTCCTTTTCTTCCATTATCATTCTCCTGTTTCAGACTGATACTTGCCGACACTATTTGTCTTCACTCACCTTTTTTTTTCTATTTACAAACTTACAGAACTCTTACAGTCTGCGTTTATGTCCTTTGCAAGTTTAATTACTTTTCATTTTTCCATTCTTAATTAAACTCTAGGTGCTCCTTCGCTGAATTCTAACTGCTCTCAGTTCTTAGGCTTGTTGATTTTCTACAAATGTAATATGCCTGTTCTTCAGATCTAACACAATCCTTAATTTCGTTTGTTAACCATGTTTGAGTCACTTTTCCAATTGTGTGGTTTTGCCTGAAAAGTGTGTATAATAACAGCTGCAGTGCATGCTTTAGTTCCTTAAGCCATTGCCCATTCACTTCATGTCCTTTAATAAAGTCATGCAGTGTTTCACAGACATCTCAGTCCTTATACATTCATAGTTTCTCTGTTAAGAATTAGGACTGTAGTTTTACTTCACTATTTTATCCCAATAAATTATTACATAATGTGATGTCACTTTTTCCCAAAGAACCTCCAACAACAAATTTAAATAACCCATTTCATTGTAGAAAACCTACACTAATGTTTTCCACCACTTGTTGCTTCTTACCTTTATCAAGATTGATTTCTCAATGTACTGGTTTAAATAAAAATCCTGTACACACTCCAGAATACAGCTGCCTCAGTATTATTATTGTTAATGCGGTTTGCCCATTATATGTCCATTAAAACCACCCAGGACTGTTGTAGCACCTTGTTGCACGCACCTCTAATTTCTTGTTTAATGCAGTTCCCTACCTTACCATCACAATTTGAAGACCTATGGAATTCTCTCACTAATGTTTTCCACCACTTGTTGCTGCTTACCTTTATCAAGACTGATTCCACATCTAGTTCTCCTGTGCCAATATCCTTTCTCACTAGTACACTGATTTCAACATTCACAAACAACACTAACTCATCCTACCTCCTTTCCAGTTTTGCCTTTACATTTCTAAAGACTGAATGCCCTTAGCTGGTCAGTTCCCAGTCTTGATTACTCAGCCATATATATGCAATTGCAATCATGTTGTACCAGTTTATAAATATCTGCGGATTGTTTAAACAATGTTTCAATTTCAACAGCACAGAAATCAACTTTCAAAATTTTCCACAGGATTGTGCAGATTTTACAGTGGAAAAGATGCAATGCATAAAGTTAACATCAGAAGTATTATGCAGTAATCGTTATGTATCCAGGAGTTTTATATGTCTGTATACTAGATAATGAACTTTATAAATGATACAGTGGTAGGACAGAAGTTTATTTTCCGAGAGTAAAAGTTTTTAAACTTTTCTAGTCAACAGAGGAATTTAGCAATTGGAAAGCAATTGTTCAAATAAAGTCAGTTGTACAGTATTTTAACTAGAAACACACTTATCTACAATTGAATGTCATTTATCACAAACATGGATCTAATGTTTGTATTTTGAAGTTCAAGAACATGATACTGACAATGGACACAACAGACAATTTGTTATAGAAATCTGTTACTCTATTATAGTCTGGAACACCCATTTACAGTCTCAATAAATCCATTTGATTTGAACTTTCACAATAAAGTCTCAAATTAGAATCAGTCCATTCTTAACTATAGAACTTTAACTTGTTTCTGGCAGGTTTTCGATCAACAACAAGCAGGAGCATGTCAACCTTTGTTGATAACTATTTTCTGTGGATTTGGTGGTGGTTGTTGGGGGTGGAGAGGAGAAAGAGGAGGTGGAGAAAAGAAGTTAATGGCCTGGGAGGTGTGTTTTCACTCTAGAATTTGGTTACATCACCTTATTGTGGGTGGGAATGAAAGCTTCAGAATTTTTATTTTTGGAAAGGTTAAATTTGAAGTCTCGTAGCCAAATATACTTAATTCGTCATGTGGGAGGATTAACCAGAGAGAGAATCTTAACGGGCTTTATGATACTCAGAAACAAACATTTCCTCATGGACAGCTGGCAGGTCTACTCAATTTTAAAAATATTTTTGAGGCAGAAGGTCTATTGTAAACATTGAAGGAAATCTGTGTAGAATTAATTTTCTTTATTCTATAGGGCATGTTGAGCTAAACTGAAGAAAGGTGGACCATCCTGCATCTTGGCAGATGACATACAATGTACAGGTTGGCAAACTTCCAAGATATACTTCAATACGACTCATTTTGTTTTGTAAAAAAATTAAAAGCCTTCATACTCCCAATGCATTAGCTCTTGAAAGATACCTCAAGAGATAAATCTTACCAATATAGACTGCAGCTGTCCAGAATTCACAATAGATAAAACACTTAAAACTACTCCACCAGCCTGTACTTGCAAAACTTTAAACAATGTCTAATGTTGATGTGATTTTCAACTGGAGAGGTGATAACAATCCTGACTATGCGAAGAATTACATTAACAACCAATTTAAAAATATCAGCTAGATGCTACATATATCATAATGTGTTTTTGAACTAAACAAAACAGTGTGGACAGCAAAAGTTCCCAGGTGCATTCTCCCTGACAAAACCCCTTGAGCAATGAAGTTGATTTGTCAACTAATCAGCACCCTCTCCTCATGCAATATAATTTATTGCTTCCTTGAAATTTGTTATTCTTGCTTTGGTCCTGATGAGTGCAGATGAAGAGCTTCGATAGTGTATTTCTTCTTTTAGTAATACACAAATGCTGTATATTAGAGGGCAAATTTAAGACACCTTTATTTAATTCTGCAGGGATAGATTAAGGCTTCAGCCAAATAAGCATCGCGGTATCAATTGAACTTCAGAATGTATTCAATTCAGCAAGTGTATATTTTATTATTCAGATCAGTAAAAACAAAAAAAGGCTTATCCTATTGTATGAAGGATATTAAAAATGGTGAAAATTGATTGTTACCAACTTGCATTTGTCTTTAAAATAGCAAAGTATTCCAAAACGACCCTCAGGAACATTATCAGAAAAAAATTGATAAAGAGATAATAGAACAAATGAAAAAGACTTTATGAAACATCTCAAAAGAGGATAGAGAGTTACAGAGGTGAAGAGGTTTTGGAAAGAAATTCTAGACATTAACTGGGACCTGGGATAATTGCCCATGAAACAGTGATTGAAATTGGGTGTTCGAGGTTTAAGAGAATGGAATTGGGGGTGTCTCGGGAGAAATGTAGGGCAGAAAGAATTTGAAAACAAGGATAAGCATATTGAAATCAGGCATTATCTAATCAGGAGTCAATCAAAGTCAACAAGCACTAGAACAATGGGTGAATGAGACTTTGTACAAAGTTAGGATTCCAACTACAGAGTTTGGATGAACTTTCTACAAATGGTAAAATGCATGTGGTTGGCCCTGAGAACATTGAAATATACAAGTCTTGTAGTAACAAAGGCATGGATAAGGGATTCAGCATTATATCAGATGAGCCAGGAGCAATATAAACAGAGAATAATCAAATCATCGAGAACATTAGCTACAAAATATATTTTACACAGTTTTTCTAATGCACTATATTTGGGATACCACTAGAAATAACATGGTTTATAAACAATAAATTATGCTAGTAATGAAAATAGCTTTGGTGGTCATAAGCATGCAAGAAGGTCTTCAAAGAATTGACTGAGAGTCATTACTCTGAAGAAAAAAATGAAATAACATAAGATTATATTTTATGTGATAACCTTTACTGTGGAAGGTACAAATGAATATAAACCATACACCTTTAGGTTAAAACAAGCATGATATGTGGGTTTCAAAAGGGCAGGAATGGTTGCTAAATGTTCTAGGGTTTAGAACGTTTAAAAAGAACAGGGAGGGTGGAAAAAGAGGAGGGGGTGTCGCATTGCTAATCAGAGAGTGCATCACAGCTACAGAAACAAAGGTTGTTGAGGAAGGTTTGTCTACTGAGTCAGAATGGGTGGAAGGTAGGAACTGCAAGGGAGTAGCCACCTCACTGGGGGTTTTCTACAGACCCCCTAATAGCAGTAGAGAGATTGTAGAACTGATAAGCCAACTGATTTTGGAAAAATGCAGATGTAGCAGGGTTGTTGTTATGGATGACTTCAATTTTTCCCAATACCAACTGGACCATCCTGAGTGCAGATGGTTTGGATGGAGCTATTTTTGTTAGGTGTGTTCAGGAGGATTTCCTTACTCAGTATGTAGGCAGGCCGACGAGGGGAGAGGCCATTTTAGATTTGGTGCTCGGCAATGAGCCAGAACGGGTGTCAGATCACGTGGTGGGAGAACACTTTGGTGACAGTGACCACAACTGCCTCACATTTACCATAGGCTTGGAGAGGGAAAAGAGCAGTCACCAAGGGAAGATATTTAATTGAGAAAAAGGAAAATATGATGCTATCAGACAGGAGTTGGGAAGTACAGACTGGGAGCAATTGTTCCACAGAAAGGGCACAGCAGACATGTGGAGACTGTTTAAGGTGCAGTTGTTGCGAGTGATGCATGAATTTGTTCCTCTGAGACAGGTAAGAAGGGGTAAGATTAAGGAGCCTTGGATGATGAGAACAGAGGAGCTTCTTGTCAAAAGGAAGAAGGCAGCTTATGTAAGGTGGAGGAAGCAAGGATCTAGCCAGCTTTAGAGGATTACAGGCTTGCTAGAAAGGAGCTCAAAAATGGACTGATGAGAGCCAGGAAGGGGCTTGAGAAAGGCTTGGCAAGAAGGATTAGGGAGAACCCAAAGGCATTTTACTCATGTGAAGAATAAGAGAATGATCAGGGAGAAGGAAGGGCCGATCAGGGATAGCATAGGGAACTTGTGTGTGGAGTCTGAACAGATTAGGGAAGTCCTGAATGAGTTTTTTGCCTCAGTTTTCACTAAGGAAAGGGACCTTGTTGTGAATGAGAACTTTGGGGAGCTGGGATATGGGCTTGAACAGATCAAGATTGATTAAGTTGATGCATTGGAAATTTTGGCGAACATTAAAATTGATAAGTCCCCAGGGCCAGGCCAGATTTATCCTAGGTTGCTCCGGGAAGTGAGAAAGGAGTTTGCTAAGCCGCTGGTGAAGATCTTTGCTACCTCACTCTTCATAGGAGTCATACCGGAGGATTGGAAGGAGGCGAATATTGTTCCTCTTTTCAAGAAAGGTAGTAGGGAAATCCCTGGCAATTACAGACCCAGTCAGTCTTATGTCTGTGGTCAGTGAGGTTTTGGAAAGAATTCTGAAAGATAGGATTTATGACTATTTGGAAAATCATAGCATAATTAAAGGCAGTCAGCATGGCTTTGAGATGGGCAGGTCGTGTCTAACTAATCTTATTGAGTTCTTCGATGAGGTGACAAGACAGGTCGACGAAAGTCGAACAGTAGATGTTGTGTATATGGACTTCAGCAAGGCATTTGATAAGGTTCCCCATGGTCGGCTCATTCACAAAGTGAGGAGGTATGGGATACAGGGAGAATTGGCTATCTGGATCCAGAATTGGTTGGCTGACAGAAAACAGAGAGTGGTTGTAGCTGGAAAGTATTTTGCCTGGAGGTCAGTGTCCTGAGTGGTGTCCCACAGAGCTCTGTTCTTGGGCCTTTGCTCTTTATAGTTTTTATAAATGACTTGGATGAGGAGATTGAAGGGTGGGTTAGTAAATTTGCAGACGATACAAAGGTTGGAGGTGCCACTGATAATATTTAGGGCTATTGCATGCTACAGTGTGACATAGACAGGATGCAGAGCTGGGCTGAGAAATGGCAGATGGTGTTCAATCTGAATAAATGTGAAGTGATGCGTTTTGGAAGGTCGAACTTGAATGCTGAATATAGGACTAAAGACAGGATTCTTGGCAGTGTGGAAGAACAGAGGGATCTTAGTGTTTAAGTGCATAGATCCCTCAAAGTTGTCACCCAAGTGGATAGGATTGTTAAGAAAGCATGTGGTGTTTTGGCTTTTATTAACAGGAGGATCGAGTTTAAGAGCTGCAAGGTTTTGCTACAGCTCTACAAGTCCCTGGTGAGACCACAATTGGAATATTGTGTGTAGTTCTGGTCGCCCTCCTATTGGAAAGATACAGAGGCTTTGGAGAGGGTGCAAAGAAGGTTTAAGAGGATGCTGCCTGGACTGGAGGGCTTGTCTTAAGAAGAGAGGTTGACTAAGCTCGGACTTTTCTCTCTGGAGAGGAGGAGGAAGAGAGGTAACCTGATCGAGGTATACAAGCTAATGAGAGGCACGGATAGAGTCAATAGCCAGAGACGTTTCACCAGGACAAGATTGACTGGGACGAGTGGTCATAGTTTTAAGATATAAGTTTTAAGTTTTAAGATATTAGGCGGAAGGTCTAGAGGACCTTTTGGTTCCCACACCTCAGGAAGGACATACTGGCACTGGAGCATGTCCAGCGGAGATTCACACGGATGATCCCTGGAATGGTAGGTCTAACATATGAGGAACGGCTGAGGATCCTGGGATTGTATTCATTGGAGTTTAGAAGATTAAGGGGAGATCTAATAGAAACTTACAAGATAATACATGGCTTGGAGAGGGTGGACGCTAGGAAATAGTTTCCGTTAGGCGAGGAGACTAGGACCCGTGGACACAGCCTTAGAATTAGAGGGGGTAAATTCAGAACAGAAATGTGGGGACATTTCTTCAGCCAGAGAGTGGTGGGCCTGTGGAATTCATTGCCACAGAGTGCAGTGGAGGCTGAGACGCTAAATGTCTTCAAGGCAGAAATTGATAAATTCTTGATGTCACAAGGAATTAAGGGCTACGGGGAGAATGCGGGTAAGTGGAGTTGAAGTGCCCATCAGCCATGATTGAATGGCGGAGTGGACTCGATGGGCCGAATGGCCTTGCTTCCGCTCCTATGTCTTATGGTCTTAGGAGACGTCAGAGGTACGTTCTTCACGCAGAGAGTTGTGAATACATGGAATGCGTCGCGTGGTAATGGTGGAAGCAGAATCATTAGGGACATTTAAGCACCTGCTGAACATGCACATGGATAGCAGTGAATTGAAGGGTGCATGGGTAAGGTTAATTTATTTTACATTAGGATTAATCCTCGGCACAACTTCGTAGGCCGAAGGGCCTGTTCTGTGCTGTACTTTTCTATGTTCTATGATCCAAATACACAAATAACATATTAAGATGAAATAAAGAGAACGCCTATAGAGGGAGAAAGGTGAAAAACGACAAGAATATAAGACTCTGGTGCGGCCGCATCTGGAGTACTGTGTGCAGTTTTGGTCGCCATACTATAGGAAGGACGTGGAGGCACTGGAACGGGTGCAGAGGAGGTTTACCAGGATGTTGCCTGGTATGGTAGAAAGATCGTATGAGGAAAGGCTGAGGCACTTGGGGTTGTTTTCATTGGAGAAAAGAAGGTTTGGGGTGACTTGATAAAGGTGTACAAGATGATTAGGGATTTCGAGAGGGTTGACAGTGAGAATCTTTTTCCACGTATGGAGTCAGCTAATACAAGGGGGCATAGCTTTAAATTAAGGGGGGTTAGGTATAAGACAGATGTTAGGGGTAGGTTCTTTACTCAGCGAGTCGTGAGTTCATGGAATGCCCTGCCTGTAGCAGTGGTGGACTCTCCCTCATTATGGGCATTTAAGCGGGCATTGGATATGCATATGGAGGATAGTGGGCTAGTGTAGGTTAGGTGGGCTTGGATCGGCGCAACATCGACGGCCGAAGGGCCTGTACTGTGCTGTATTCTTCTATGTTCTATGTTCTAATATAAATTCTAAGAAATTAAAACAAATGTAAGCAATAAGGAAAAGACCTAAAAGCAATAAAAAGCTCTACCAGTATTGTAACAGGAGGAGAGTCATCACAGAGGAGGATGCTAACTTGAAATGATGAAGCAGTAATGTAGCTTTACTGGAGAAATGATAGCGTTAATGTTTCAGGTTAATGACATTTTAGCAAAATTTGTTTTTATTTCCGATTTCCAGCAGACGTAGCACTTTAAGTTTTGAACTAAATAATTATTTCTTGGTCACTAACCCTAAGGTTTAAGATTATTTTGTCTTTTTTTGAGTCAACATCTCTGAACATGTGCAATGAATGACTGTATACAGGATATTCAGGATCATAGAACAACTTAGTTTTATCAAGGAGCATAAATTACAAGAAATAAGATTGTGTGCTTATCCCTGTTGGTGTGCCAGCATGGCTTGGTCGATAACATTTCTATCACTGAAACAAAAGGTTGAATCCAACTTAAGATTTAAGCAGGCGAAATGAGCTAACATTTCAGTTGAGTGTTGCATTGTCAGAGATGTCATTTCTTGCGTGAAATATTAAAGCAAGACGTCTTCTGCATGTCTAAGTGAATATAATAATTCCTGGACACAAATTGAGAGCAAGGAGGTTTTCAGTGATCTGATTAACTATTTTTACTTAAAGACCCAATAACATTTTTATCTGGTCTTTCACTGTTTATAGAATCTTGCTGTATACAAATTGACTCTGCCTTCCTATATAAGGACATTAGTTAGAATTCAGAAGTTACCCATGAGTTGTAAATTGGATTGGGATATCGTTAAGCCATTAACTACCCTACCCCTGGACCGGGAGGCCCAGGTTCAAGTGTGTAATAACATCAGAACAGGTTGATTAGGAAAAATATGTTAAAGAAAATCTTTCTTTTTCCAGAAATAGTATGATAAAATTATAGCTCCACTGCTGTTGCACAGCTCATGAAACAAGACCTGAATATATATAAGCACCAATAATCCTTATTACATGACAATGCAATGCCACCTTCAATCTTTTTAAGCTTAGTTCTTTTTTTTGTTGCTAATAATCATTATCCTGATAAATGTTGAAATCTACAAAGTATACTTTGATGCGTTGACAGTAATTCACATTCTTTTTTCATCACAGTTAGGAACAAAGACACTAACTCAAAAATCTTAATAAAAGCAGTGACAATTTTGGCATTGTAACAGAATAACTTTTATCTATAGAACTATAAAAGATGATTTTAAAAAGTAGAAGGCAGAAAATAAAGGTGATTTCTGTGAGAAAAATGGGGAGTCACAGAACAAGGCAACAAATTCTGAAAATCCACCGCATTGTGGGTTTTGCACAGAATATAACACAGAAACAGGCATCAACTCACTTGGTCTATGCTGAAGCCTTATCTTACCCATCTTCATCTAACTTGATCAGTGCATCTTTTTTTCTCTCCATCTTTATCTGGCTTCCCTTAAATGTGGCCATACTATCCATCTTAACTACTCCTTCAGGTAACAAGTTCCATGTTAGAACATAGAAAAATACAGCGCAGAACAGACCCTTCAGCCCATCATCATCCATATACTTATCCAAGGACTGTTTAAATTCCCCTAATGTGGCTGAGTTAACTATATTGGCAGGCAGGGCATTCTATGCTCTTACCACTCTCTGAGTAAAGAGCCTGCCTCTGACAGCTATCTTAAATCTATCACCCCTTAATTTGCAGCTATGGCCCCTTGTACAAGGAGACGTCATCATCCTAGGAAAAAGAGTCTCACTGTCACCCTATCTAATCCTCTGATCATCTTGTATGTCTCTACTAAATCCCCTCTTCACCATCTTCTCTCAGCTCTCAGCCTTTCCTCATAAGACCTTAGCTCATCCAGGCAACATCCTGGTAAATCTCCTCTGCACCTTTTCCAATGCTTCCACATCCTTCCTGTAATGGGGCAGCACACAATATTCCAAGTGAGGCTGCACTAGCATTTTGTACAGTTGCAGCATGACATCATGGCTCCGGAACTCAATCCGTCTATCAATAAAACCTAACACACCGTATGCCTTCTTAACACCACTATCAACCTGGGTGGCAACTTTCAGGGACCTATGTACATGGGCACCAAGATCCCTCTGCACATCCACACTACCAAGAATCTTTCCATTGACCCAGTATTCTTCCCAAAGTGAATCACCTCACATTTATCTGCATTGAACTCCAATTGCCACCTTTCAGCCCAATTCTACAGTTCATCCAAGTCTCCCTCAACCTGCAACATTCTTCCACACTGTCCACCACTCCACTGACTTTAGTATCATCTGCAAACTTACTAACCCATCCACCTATGCTTGCGTCCAAGTCGTTTATAAAAATGACAAACAGCAATGGTCCCAAAACAGATCCTTGTGCCACACCACTAGTGACCGGACTCCAGGCTGAATATTTTTATTCAGCCACCATTCATTGCCTTCTTACAGAAAGCCAGTTTCTAATCCAAACTGCTATCCATGCTTCAATCCCATGCCCCCATATTTTCTCCAGCAGCCTACCATGTGGAATCTTATCAAAGGCTTTACTGAAGTCCATGTACACCATGTCAACTTTTTTTTAGATTACATTACAGTGTGAAAACAGGCCCTTCGGCCCAACAAGTCCACACCGACCCGCCGAAGCGCAACCCACCCATACCCCTATACCCAACACTACGGGCAATTTAGCATGGCCAATTCACCTGACCTGCACATTTTTGGACTGTGGGAGGAAACCGGAGCACCCGGAGGAAACCCACGCAGACACGGGGAGAATGTGCAAACTCCACATAGTCAGTCGCCTGAGGCGGGAATTGAACCCAGGTCTCTGGCGCTGTGAGGCAACAGTGCTAACCACTGTGCCACCGTGCCGCCCTACCTTCATCTACATGTTGCAAAGTCTTTGGGTAAAGAGCTTTCATAATAGATTTATTGGTGATTATCTTATTCTTATGGCTTGTAATGTTGGCCTCGCAAACAAACAGAAACACTTTTACTCTAGCACATAACATCAGATGATTGCTGAGCTTTATCACTGCAAAAAGAGGAAAGAGCCTTAAATTATTCTTTTCCAGTTTGTTAGAACCTCTTAGTTTAGGTTTGCATGGGGCATGTGAAATATGTGTAGATACTTTTGGCATATATTTAAGTGTGCTTACTTCTTTTCATCACAACACTTGCACTTAGACATTTTAGATGGAAACATCTCATAGTGAATGTTTTTGAGTTATAGTAAAATAAATCTTTGGAGACAACTGCCTCCATTTTCATTCCCAGGTCAGGACACAGGCAGAAGAAATCCCAGCTCATAAAAGGTAACTTTTAAAAATTATGGCCTGTAATTCCCCTTTGCAACTGGTGGTAGAAGTAGTGATGGGAAGGATGGGGCAGGGAGGTTTGTGGTGGGGTTGATGTACATGTCTGAACTGTAGGGTAGATTTAGTGGTAAAATTGTTTGGAGACTTCAAAGTTTAAAAGAAAATTAATATATGACATCCTTCCTTCTCTCATCCGCCTACTCTCCAAGTTCTATTCATGTCAACTAATGGCCTATGCCATTCATTATACTATCCTATGCTCTTATACCCATTCTAAAAAAAGCCCATTCGCCTATTTCCCCATGTCCCCTCAGGTCCCTAGGCTCATCTGCACATTCCCCTCATAACTCCCATTCTGCCCGATGTCCGTCTATCCATTGAGCCCTTTTACCTCTATGCCCCTGATCATACCTAGAGACCCTTATAACACCTATCAATGTGAATTTCATGCCCCATCCTTGCCCTTCCTTCATCATGCCTATTCATCAGGGTATAAGTCAGGAAGCATGCTGACAGAAAATAAAGTTCTCTGTTTATTAATGAGGTCATGGTTGAAATAAATGGAAGTGAAAAATCATTCAATACAGTATAATGAAATTCCTTCAACTGATTTCTTATGAAAACAAACATTTCACTTAAGTGCTCAATCTTTTATGTAAGACAACATTCTATTTTATAAGAAGTCAGAGCATTTCATCAAAATGCTTGTTTGATAGGTTCTCCTTGTGAAAATAGCAGTTTGGGAAATCAGATGCACAACACAATGGTTTATGGCTAAAGAAACCCCAGCATTTTCTTTTAAACTCCACATAATTTGTGGATAGTTCCCTTTGGCCAGTCACAATCATGATTTCAATTATCAAAGTGATGGAAGGGGCTGTCAGTACTGTTGATCAGCATTTGCTTAGCAAGAACATATTCATTAATGCTCAGCTTGGATTCTACCAGGGACACTCAACTCTTGATCTCATTACAACCTTGATTTAAACATGGACAGAAGAGATGAACTCCAGAAGTGAGGTGAGAGTGACTGACCTTGATATCATGACAGCATTTAACTGAGATTTCCATCAAGGAGATTAAGAACAACTTCGTTCCTGCTGTTATCAGACTTATGAATGGAACTCATATTAGAGTTGATCATTCTCTCCACCACCTCTTAGCATAACACTATATTCTGCATTCTATTCTATTACCCTGGTTAGCATGCTGAGCAATACAATAATATATCAAATCAAATCAGTGTTCATCAATGGAATCATAGCTGGAACCAAGGAAGTTGGTTGTGGTTTTAGAGATCAATCACTTTAATTCCAGAACATCACTGGAGTTCCTCAGGATAGTGTCCTGGTCCCAACCATCTTCCGTTGCTTCTTGAGGTCCCTTCATCATTAGGTCAGAGTGGGATTGTTCACTAATGATTGCACAATGTTCAGCACCGCGTGGGCGACACGGTGGCACAGTGGTTAGCACTGCTGCCTCACAGCGCCAGAGACCCGGGTTCAATTCCCGACTCAGGCGACTGACTGTGTGGAGTTTGCACGTTCTCCCCGTGTCTGCGTGGGTTTTCTCCGGGTGCTCCGGTTTCCTCCCACAGTCCAAAGATGTGCAGGGTCAGGTGAATTGGCCACGCTAAATTGCCCATAGTGTTAGGTTAAAGGGGTAAAATGTAGGGGTAGGGGTATGGGTGGGTTGCGCTTCGGCGGGTCAGTGTGGACTTGTTGGGCCGAAGGGCCTGTTTCCACACTGTAAGTAATCTAATCTAATCTAATTGGTGACTCCTCAGATCCTGAAGCAGTCAATGTCTGTATGTAGCATGATGTGTACAACATCCAGGCTTGGACTGACACATGGTAAAGAATGTTGCACCATAAAAGGGCTGGGCCGTGACAAACTCCAACAAGGTAGAATGTTTACCTAACATCGATCTAACATACAATGGCATTACAATTGTTACCACTGACCAGAAACTGAATTAAACAGCCATAAATATATTGTGGCTACAAGAGCAGGTCAGAGGCAAGGAATTCTGTGGCAGATAGCTCACCTCTAGTCTCCCCAATTGCATCATGGGTATAGCTATAATTAAGGAATGCAATAACTCAGGAAGACAGCTCACCGTTGCTGGAAGCAAAAGCTTGCTTCACTTGGTATTTCAGGCACTCAGAGTCACAGAAACAGAGCCTTTGCTCCTTCTTTTCTGTGCCAACCTGGCTCCCAACCTGACCCAATCCCATTTGCTAGGATTTGGCCATATCCCTCTAAACCCTTCCTAGTTAGATGCCTTTAAATGTTGTAAATTATACCCATCTTCACCATTTCCTTTGACAGCTCATACCCACCTGTTTGAAAAAGGTACCCCTCAGGTCCTTTTAAAATCTATCCCCTCTCACCCAATTTACTGTAAGCCACAACGTGACATCCCAACTCCTACACTCAATGCATTGACCAATAAAGGCAAGCTTGCCAAACAGCTTCTTCACCACACTGCCTACCAGCAAAACCAATTTCAAGGTACTATGTGCCTGCACCCCTAGGTCTTTTTGTTTGGCAACACTCATCAGGGCCATACCATTAACTATAGAAGTCCTACTCTGGTTTGCCTTAACAGATGCAACATCTCACATTTATCTAAACTACATCTGCCACTCCTCAGCCCATTGGTCAATCTGATCAACATCCTGTTGTACTCTGAGATAATCTTCTACAACGTCCACTACATAACCTATTTTGGAGTCATCTGCAAATTTACTAATCATACAGGTAGATCTCCTGTAATGCTACAGTTGCGTTCCCATGCGATGCCATGTTATAGAAAATTGTGCAATAGCAATAATGGGGCCTACGAGAAAAACAGGGTTAGGGGCAAGCCACGAAAAATACCAGTAAAAATCGAAACAAAAATACTAATTAGCGTAACATAAACGATAGCACAGTCTACTTAAATTTTGACTTGTTGTATGGTACTGTGTAGTAATTCATTGGAATCTTCAACTGAGCACTCTTGACTGGCATCTATATCAGCTGGCTGCACAACATTCTAGCCAGTCTTCTGATCCCATCCAATAGTAACACTGCACAAGTCAGATCCCAGAATGAAATCTGCCTTGATAGATCAAGGGCTGAATCTTAATTTCTTTCGCTAAGTGTCCGTTTTGTCACATTTTTCGGAGAGTTTCATCTCGTGATGCTTGGGGATTTAAACCTTTTAGTTTAGACTTCCTACAGTGTGGGGACAGGCCCTTCACCCCAAAAAATCCACACCGACCCTCCAAAGAGCAATCCACCCCATTCATCTCCCTCTGACTAATGCACCTAACACTATGGGCAATTTAGCATGGCCACTCCACCTGACCTGCACATCTTTGGACTGTGGGAGGAAACCGGAGGAAGCCCACGCAGACACAGGGAGAATGTGCAAACTCCATACAGACAGTCACCCAAGGCTAGAATTGAACCTGGGTCCCTGGTGCTGTGAGGCTGTAGTGCTAACCACTGAGCCACAGTGCCACTCCTACATCTGCCTCATTTATTATCTACCACATCCTTTGGCGCCCCTCTCACATATTCCAGCTCCATCATATCATGAGCTATTTTGAAAACAGCTTACGACTTCCTGGATATCTAAGAATTGACCAATATCCGTGGTGCGGCACTATCTTTAAAAAGCTATTGTGCACTCAGACAGGGGCTGTCAGTACGGACCTGTCCTGCATTGTTCCTGACCTTGGCCCTGGACGCGGTAGACAATGGAAAATTGGTGCCTTTCCCTTTGTAGGCAGGGACATGGAGATGTTGATTAGCATGGGGTGTGGCAGAGGCAGGACTTCTCTCCAGACCTGAGGACACTATTCTACTGGAACCACGCCAACCTGGACCAGGATTACCATCCAGGCCAATGTGGTCTCAACAATCTGATGGAATGCACAGAATGTAACAAGATGGTCAATTACCTTCTCCACTCTGCCAGCGAAAATGTCACCATCTTCTCATTGATACCTCACACTCACTCTCTCTATCACTGCTACTGTGCCCAGCATTTACTGCAACATCTTCTTCTCTCACTCTCATCCTCACTAACCCCGAATCTCTTCTGTACAGCCTACTCACCCCCTCAGGACATCTCCACACATGCTCCAAAAGTAACAGTGTGCCGCCCCACCTTTCTCTCCCTCACCCACTATAACCTGGTGTTGTGTGATTTTAACTTTGTCCACCCCAGTCCAACACCCAAACCTCCACATCATCATCCAGTATGAGCAGAGTTTCCTGATTCTGACTACCCTGAGCAGCTGACTGACCATGTTCAAGCCCCTTGTATTGTTTTTTTTTTGCAAATGGTTATACCATAGTGATTAGTGATTCACATGATTCTGCAGATATTCCTTAACATTTAAACATATTTTTAAACAAAAGAGACAACAAAGCTCTTAATACAAAGAACAATGTCAGGTTTCAAACTGCTCCTCAACACTGTCCTTTTACTGTTAGTCAATTCCATTGAAATGTCATTCTTTTCTCAACTCTTTACGTTTTAAATTAACAGATTCCTCCCAGCTTCTTGTCCGCAGGCTGTAGAGACACTTTCACAGTACTTTCCAAGTCCACTAGCACAAACATTTCACAATACCTTTCACAAAGGTATTTCACGAGAAAGCACACAAGCTGAATAATCATGTGATGTCGACGTGAAGTCCAGTCCTCCACACATTGCAACATCTAGTGCCGGGGATGAGAATCACATAACACCAAATAGGAGCTTGCTGTATAAAAAATAGGTTGCCACTTCACAGATTGCATAATAGACAAATCATGTTTAATAAATGTGCATTATAGGAGAATTACCTGTACCTCCTAAACTCATACTCAACTCACTTTTCAATAACAAAAAGCAATGGACCCAGCAGAGATCTTTATGGCACACTGCTGGTCACAAGCCTCCAATCTGAAAAATAACCCTCTACCACCAGCCTCTGTCTCTATGTTCAAGCCATCTTCTTCAATGCAACTAGGGGTGGGCAATAAATGCTTGCCTAACCCAATGACATGCTTGTCTCATGAACAAAGGAAAACAAAAAAAAAAGTTTATTCCCTTTTATACGTACAAGCATAGCCACTTTTCATAATCCTGAAGAACGTCTTAAGCCCCTGAAATGTTTAATGGGAATCATTCCAAAGGTTTATCTTACTTCTCCAAAAAGCTACTTTAGTTACTCAAAATAAATGAAATGACCACAGACATGTTTTTACTGGTCTAATCTCCACACTTTGGGTTCCACATAGTAGAGGGTCCAAAATCTGAAAATCTCCAAAATCCATCAGAGGCAGCTGATCATTTAAATGGTTAGCTATCTCAGGGAACCATACAAACTACCCCCAAACCTGAGCCCCCAGAAATGAGACATGGCATTCAGGGGTAGAATTTAGGGATTCCTGACCTCTTACATCATTTTTGACAAGATGGAGACACTGTCTATCATGGCCAAAATCTGGGTCAATGGTTCAAATAAAAATGTGACTTCACCTGAGCACCTGAGCTTGGATTGCATAATCCAGTTCAGTGATCCATTACATTTGCTATGTGAAGTAACACCACCCACTACCACACCGATCCTTTGATAATTGAAAGGCCACAAAACAAGAAATTTTCCATGTGTGATCTGTGCTTCCATATAGTGTAAATCTGCAAGAGTATTATGTAGACTTCACAAAATTTCTGGATAATTTCATTGCAACTGTGTATTTGGAGTGATTGGAACGAGGTCAGCTAGGTAGATATCACAGAATACAAGTTCCCTGATTAATGCTGTTAACCTGGTCCAATCAAGGAACCCTGGCTGACAGATATAAACAAGAAGGTCAGGGGTTCTGCTCACTCTAGGAGCCAGCTCTGAGCTCACTGGGTCAGTGTTATTTACTAAGCACATGTAAATAAATGGTGATGTGGTGACAGGTCACCAGCCTTCATGGGGTTATTTCAGCGCGATGGGAGAAAAACGTGCTCTTGAAGAGATTTGCTTGCAACAATCATCTTTGAGTTCTGGTAAGCATTTCTGGTATCTTGTGCTATTTGGGAGTCTTGACTTGTTCGATCCTGCCTTCAGAGATTGGGCACAGTATGTGGAAAGAATGCATTTTATTTCTGGACAAATGACATTGGGACAGATGAAAAGCAATGAGTAATTCTCATGACAGCTTGTAGACCCATAGCTTTTTCAGTTATTAGAAGCCTAACGTTCTAAGGCACAGATATTTAAACCTTTCAAGAATTAACGGAATTAGCTAAGTATTATTACAACCTAAAGCCTCCTCTAACTCAGAGATGCTATCGACTTTACTCAGCCATTCAAAAACTACAAGAATCCATATCAGGATTTTTGATGTGGCTAAGACGACTGGCAGAGGCATGTGATTTTAGTTTAACCCAAAGTGAGATACTGAGAGACTGTTTGTTAAGATGGATTAATGATATGATCATGCAAAAATGCCTAAGCGCTGAAGCCCAACTGGACTTCAAACAGGCACCACAATTGGCTTTGGCATTAGAAAATGTAACAAATAGAGCATATCAATTACAGGGTATGCTGATGGAAGTGGACACCCTGACCAGGCTGACTGAGCTTGGGAACACCATTTGAGTGAAGACAATTGCATAGCATCACTAAGGACATATTCTGAACAGAGGGACTCTCGGTCAGCCCACAGCAAAAACCCCAAAACAAAGCCAAGCTTTGGCCAAACGGTTAAAATTTTCTCAAGGATCTGGACTGATAGGCCATTGTAGTTGCTGCTGGTACTTGAGACAGCAAAAGACTTCCATTATGCCTGAGTTGAGTAAGAGAACTCATAGGCTGGTATACAGGAGAGTACACATCCTGCAAAGTTCACCTATAACTGGTTTGGAACAGTTAAATTGCTTAGCAACATCCAAGTCAGAACCAATCAAAATACACATCTGGTTAGACAATCGGTCAGTTCTAAAGGAGGTCAATACTAGCACTACTATATATGAGTGACTGCGGAACCAGTCTTTACCAAAATTTGCTCTGGACTTCAATCCTGACTTTGGCCAGGCTGACAGCCTCTACCTGGAACCCGTAAGGTACAACTTCAGTTCTGGTCTCTTATGAGAAGCAGCTGGTTCAGTTACCATTGATAGCAGTAAAAAACTCACGCCCAAACTTAATGGGTCGAAATTGGTTGAGAAAAATTCACCTTGATTGGCTTGTCATTTTTCAATTAGAACATGGCTGTTTGAGTGAAGTCCTAATTAAATACCTAGACATTTTTCATGACTGTCTAGGAATTACCAAAGGGGCCAAGGCCACCTTAAATGGTGACTAAGAAGCAATTCTATAACTCTGCAAGGCCCACCCAATGTCATTTGCCTTATGTGCTAAAGTAGAGGCAGCATGGATTCAGGAAGGGAAGGTTGTGTTTGACAAACTTGCTAGAGTTCTTTGAGGATGTAACAAGTGCAGTGGATGGAGGGGAACAGACAGAAGTTGTATACTTAGTCTTCCAGAAGGCATTCGATAAGGTGCCGAATAAAAGACTCATCTGTAAGAATGCATGGAGTAGCGGGGAATGCACTAGCATGGATAGAGGAATGGGATTCCATTGCTCCCGATGCAGTCTCTTCTACATTGGGGAGACTGGACAACTCCTCGCAGAGCACTTCAGGGAACATCTCCGGGACACCCGCACCAATCAACCCCACAGCTCCGTGGCTGAACATTTCAACTCCCCCTCCCACTCTGCCGAGGACATGCAGGTCTTGGACTTCCTCCACTGCTACTCCCTCAACACTCGAGGCCTGGAGAAAGAACGCCTCATCTTCCGCCTCGGAACACTTCAACCCCAGGGCATCAATGTGGACTTCACCAGTTTTCTCATTTCCCCTCCCCCCACCTTACCCCAGTTCCAACCTGGCCTACCTGCCAATCTCCCTTCCCACCTATCCACTTCACCCTCCCCTCTGACCTATCACCTCCATCCCCACCCCCATTCACCTATTGTACTCTTTGCTACTTTCTCCCCAGCCCCACCACCCCCCCCGCCTCTCCATTTATCTCTCCACCCTTGAGGCTCCCTTCCTCTATTCCTGATGAAAGGCTTTTGCCTGAAACGTCGATTTTCCTGCTCCTTGGATGCTGCCTGACCTGCTGTGCTTTTCCGGCACCACTCTGATCTAAACTCTGGTTTCCAGCATCTGCAGTCCTCACTTCTGCCTGGATAGAGGACTGGTTAACCAATTGAAAGCAGAGAGTTGGGATAAATGAGTGTTGCTCCAGTTGGAGATCTGTAGTGAGCAGGGTGTCACAGGGGTCAGTGTTGGGCCACAACTATTCATGATATATATAAATGGTTTGGAAGAGGAGACCAAGTGTAAGGTATCGAAGTTTGCTGATGACACTAAATTGAGTGGAAAAGCAAACTTTGCAGAAGATGTGAAGGGTGTGCAGAGAGATTTACATGGGTTAAGTGAGAGGGCAAGGGTCTGGCAGCTGCAGTACAATGTTGGTAAATGTGAGGTTATCCACTTTTGAAGTAAAAATATTTGGTCAGAGTATTATTTAAATAGTGAGAAATTGAAGCATGCTGTTGCGCAGAGGGACTTTGGAGTGCTCGTACATGAATTGCTAAAAGTTGACTTGCAGGTGCAAAAGGTAATCAGGAAGGCAAACAGAATATTGGCTTTCATTGTTAAATTTAAGCGCAGTGAGGTTCTGCCGCAATTGTACAAGGTGTTGGTGAGGCTGCATCTGGAGTATTGTGTGCAGTTCTGGCCTTCTTACTTGAGGAAGGATACTCTGGCTTTGGAGGCGGTTCACAAGCTGGATTCCAGAGATGAGGGGGTTACCCTATGAGGAGAGGTTGAGCAGCTTGGGATTGTACTCGCTAGAATTTAGAAGAATGAGAGGGGATCTTATAGAAACATATAAAATTATGAAAGGGATCGATAAGATAGAAGCAGGCGAGTGGCTTCTGCCGGTGGGTGAGACTAGGACTAGGGGGCATGGCCTCAAGATTAGGGGAAGTAGATTTGAGGAGAAACTGCTTTTTCCAGAGTAGTGAATCTATGGAATTCTCTGCCCAAGGAAGCAGCAGAGGCAGCTTCATTGAATATATTCAAAACACAGTTGGATGGGTTTTGCATGATAGGGCAATTAAGGGTTATGGGGATGATGGATAGATCAGTCATGATCTTAATGAATGGCGGAACAGGCTCTGCTTCTAATATGAAACTATGAAATCAGAAGACTGGAAAGGGAAGGAATCATCAAACCATCAACCACACCGATTGTGAAGCCTGACAGGTCGGTTTGCCTTTGTAGGGATTTCAAACACATGGTAAACCACGTTTCACAGTTGGATACACAGTCCTTTGCCCAGAGGACTGAAATGCAAAACTGGCTCGGGGTTTGGGGGGGAGCAGTCCTTCACAAACTTCGACATGAGCCTTGCATAACTACATTTGCAATTAGGTGAGGAATTGTCAGAACTGTGCTACAATTAATACCCGCAAGGTATTTGTACCAATTTATAAGACTGCCATTTGGGGTATCATCAGCTTGTGCTAACTTTTCAGCAGACGATGGAGAACATTTTACAAGGTCTATCCAGATCGCCATTTACGTGGATGATGTGCTACTAACGGGGAAGACCAATAAAGAGCATCAAGAGAACTTGAACATTGTTCTTAAACATTTCTCCAAGGTGTGCCTTAGTAGGGAAAAAGTGTGTGTTCTAGGCACCCCAAATGACCTACAGAGGGGGGAGGGGTGTTAAAGGTGCCCATCTCCAACGTCTGTACCGGAGCTTAGGTCTTTCCTTGATAAATTATTATAGAAAATTCATATATAACCTGGCCTCTGTCCTGGCATGATATTGAAAAAGGGTTAGCTTTGGAAATGCTTTCAGAGCCAAGACGGGGCCTTTAGGGAAGAGAAGAAGCAGGTATCGTTGTCTAAGGCGTTGGTAAATTATGATCCCAAGCAAGATGAGATGCTAACATGCAATGCCTCCCCATAGTAGAAGGTAGTGTTGGTTCACCAGTAGCCCAACAGTGAGGAACGCCCAATAACATATGCTTCCCAGACTTGGCTGATGCTGAACCAAGATATCCCAAGAAAGAAAAGGAAGGTTTGACAGTCACCTTTGGTGTGAGAAAGGACCACCAATACCTTTATGGAATTGTAATAGAACGGATCAAAACCCCCTGATATAGCTACTCAAAGAGGACAGGGCTGTGCCGCCATAGCTTTAGGTCAAATTCAGCGGTGGGCTCTCATTTCTGAGTGCATACAATTACAAGTTGGAACACCATCTGGGAGACCAAGCGGCACATGTGAATGCCATGAGCCGCCTCCCACTGGCAGATACGCCACCAGAGGTGTGCCACTAGAAGAGTCTGTTCTGGTTTTAAACTTTCTGGACACCCTTCGAGTCAGTGCTGATAGTATCAGACTGGCAAAACCAAAACAGCTGGTGAGGGAGAAACAAAAAGGGCCATTCCAAACAGAATTGAAGCCTTTCTGGACCCCAACGAGACCAGATCACCATAGAGGATGGCATACTGTCATGGGGAGCAAGAATGACTTCTGAGCAAAAGTTGCCAGCAGATACTGGCTGAATTCCTGCAGGGATATCCAGGGATTTCCAAAGTGAAGATGTTGGCGAGAAGTTATGTCTAGTGACCAGGAGTAGATGCAAACAAAACTGTGGTGGTGTAGCAGTGCCCAGAATGACAAGGACAAAATTACTGCCAGGAGCTCCCCCACATTCATGGGAATTGCCAAGTAAACCCTGGACTCAGTTACATATTAACAATGCCAGTCCTTTCATGGGCTATGTTAGTCATTGTGGCCACCCATTCAAAGTGGATGACATACTAGGAGTTCATTCATCAAACACAGGGACAATGACTGAAAAGTTGAGAGTATCTTGTAATATAGACTCCTTGAAGTGTTGGTCACAAACAAAGGGCCATCAATTTTCGGCAGGGAATCTGAATTTCCTGAAGTCAAATGGCATTCAGCACGCAAAGACAGCTCTATGACATTCATTGTCACAATTATCTGGCAGAAAGAGCAGTCCAAACCTTGAAGGCAGGCTTAAAGAAACAGCTACAGCTTCACCCGATACCTGATATTAGATTACATTACAGTGTGGAAACAGGCCCTTCGGCCCAACAAGTCCACACCGACCCGCCGAAGCGCAACCCACCCATACCCCTACATTTACCCCTTACCAAACACTATGGGCAATTTAGCCTGGCCAATTCACCTAACCTGCACATCTTTGGACTGTGGGAGGAAACCGGAGCACCCGGAGGAAACCCACGCAGACACGGGGAGAACGTGCAAACTCCCCACAGTCAGTCGCCTGAGGCGGGAATTGAACCCGGGTCTCTGGCGCTGTGAGGCAGCAGTGCTAACCACTGTGCCACCGTGCCGCCCACATATGATATGGGGGAGCTCCTGGCAGTAATTTTGTCCTTGTCATTCTGGGCACTGCTACACCACCACAGTGAGCGGCACGGTGGCATGAGTGGACAGCACGGTGGCACAGTGGTGAGCACTGCTGCCTCACAGCGCCAGAGACCCGGGTTCAATTCCCGCCTCAGTCGACTGACTGTGTGGAGTTTGCACGTTCTCCCCTTGTCTGCGTGGGTTTCCTCCGGGTGCTCCGGTTTCCTCCCACAGTCACAAAGGTGTGCAGGTCTGGTGAATTGGCCATGCTAAATTGCCCGTAGTGTTAGGTAAGGGGTAAATGTAGGGGTATGGGTGGGTTTCGCTTCGGCGGGTCGGTGTGGACTTGTTGGGCCGAAGGGCCTGTTTCCACACTGTAATCTAATCTAATCTAATCAAACTGTCACAATCTTTGTTTGATTATAGGACCACCCCTCATGCAGGTACAGGGACATCTCCAGCAGAGTTGCTCATGGGGAGAAAGTTCTACACCAAGTTAAACCTGATCTTCCTGGTCCTGGGAGGATGGGGGCAGGAGGAATGAAGTTTAGTGTTGAAACCATGGGAATGGCTCTAATTGGTGTTATGAAGTTGAAGGCATGGACTGTACCTTTAACAGAGAGTCAATGCTGTTTGCAACTAAGATTACAAGCACCTATGTATATGACTAGATGGCAGTCTCAGAGTGTACTGGAAAATTGAAGGCTGTGAAATGGATACCTGAGTTTTGGTTGTTGTTTTGACAACAATTCGAATTTAACCAGTTTAAGTTATGCCCCAGGATGATAAAACCCAATTGAGTTTGAATTTATTGTTTTGCCAACATCGAATCAATGAGATGATCTAATGTTGGGGATATAAAAATGCGAACATGTTGAAAATTGGAGACAGAGCAACTGTCATCGAGATTTGGCCAAGAAATTAGGAAACACTCTCTATCAAAGATACCTTATCACATAAAACATATTCACAGTAAGAAAGAAGACAACCCAGGGAGATCTTCAGCCAGAAGAAGAAAGATACCAAACACGACAGCCACTGTGTGGTTTTGAAATTAAGTTGATGTAATTTTAATAAGTATCTTATTGGAACAGCATATTGTTATCGAGTTGGAGGCAGATAATAAGTAGTTAGGAGAAAGATAGGCTTAGAGTTGTAAATAGTTGCTGTTTAATGTTCACTTTTAGAGTTAAAAAATAAACTGATGTTATTTTCTTCAAATAGTGGAATTTGCTAGTTCTCTGTCACTTGTGTTTAACAGATTATGAGACGAAGTGAGCTTTTCTGAGTGTTTGGTTTAATTATCAGAGGAGTTCACTGCCATATCGTAACAATACATAAGAGGCATGGTTGACATGAAGTCAGGTCCTGTAATATACAAATTTCAGGTATGAGAGGTGGTCCTGAACAGGCAGTGAACCACATGAAAATTGCAACCTCGCAATTGGGACAGTAGCAAAACATATCCAGCCCCTCAGAACATCTGGCAAGGCTGTCAGCACCCGTGGGATCTTCCCCTTCACCTGTGTCAAAGAAATCTCTAAGGACAATATGGACATGGCAGACATCACAGCCTCAATGTCATTACCTGTAGAAGATGAATTTTGGGTGCAAGAGGTGGACTACAGTCTGGTATATGCTGCAAGTATCTGAGGCAGAGTCACGGGAACCGGACCAGGTGCGAAAACGCCCCAAGAGAAGCTACAGGAAAAAGAATAGGCCTATGTCCCAGAACTTAAATGGGGAGGGATGCACTGATTGGAATGAGGTCAGCCAGGTAGATATCACAGGAATCGGAGTTCCCTGACTGGACCAAGTTAACCGCCCCTATCAGGTAGTGCTAGCTGACAGATATAAACAGGAGTGTCAGGAGTTCTGTTCACACTAGGAGCCAGCTCTTAGCCAGTTGGATCAATGTTATGTACGATGCCTGTGCAAATAAAGGGTGATTTGGTGACAGGATACTGGCCTTCTTGGAGTTATTTCACTATTATTGCTGAATTATTCTTTGATTTCCATCTTCAATATATTTTGTAACCTAATGTGTCCAACCTTTTCCAAGTTATAATTTGAGCAGTTACTATATTTTCATAAAAGTACTGTTTCTTCTCAAACAAATATTAGAAATGCACAATGGTGAAATTTTAAAGGAATAGTCTTGTTTTACTCCTAATTGCAACATGAAATCCACTTTATAGTTACTTTATAGAATATGTCCCTGTAACACGCAGTCATATTTGATTTTTTAAAAAACCCTTCACAAAGTAGCTAGATTTTCAATTTTTACAGAATTTCCAATAGTCCACAAAACACATTATAGAATTCAGATCAAATTTTAGCTTCAAACAATTTAGTAGCATCTTCTTGTCAAAAACAAATAAGAGGTTTGGTCGCATTTGACATATCAGACACTGATTATTTGTTGTGAGGTACCAGAAGAACTAAAATCAGAATAGGGTTGAAATTTTCTGCTGTAACACTCCATGTGGGCGGCACGGTGGCACAGTGGTTAGCACTGCTGCCTCACAGCGCCTGAGACCCGGGTTCAATTCCCGCCTCAGGCGACTGACTGTGTGGAGTTTGCACGTTCTCCCCGTGTCTGCGTGGATTTCCTCCGGGTGCTCCGGTTTCCTCCCACAGTCCAAAGATGTGCAGGGGCAGGTGAATTGGCCATGCTAAATTGCCCGTAGTGTTAGGTAAGGGGTAAATGTAGGGGTATGGGTGGGTTTCGCTTCGGCGGGTCGGTGTGGACTTGTTGGGCCGAAGGGCCTGTTTCCACACTGTAATGTAATCTAATCCATGCTTGCATAGGGTAGAAGTGACAGGGATTTGCAGTCAAGCAGGAAAATCTATACTTGTAGTAATTTTGATAAAAAGTACACTTGTATTTTGATTTTAGATTTGCAACATTAATGTTTAACTTCAAGATGGATAATCCCTTTAAGAGACACTATAAAATGTAGCAAATTGAGTGCAACTGCAGGTTTTATCCCAATCAGCGAGTTAGGTAAATAAATGACAAGACACATTGTAACCCAAACTAGGTGGTCCCAAGAAATTGCAATAAATCTCAATCTATAACCATGGTTTTGTGACATCATAAAATTGGGAATTTGTGATTAAGGTGAAGAGAAAGATAAATGAGGTGTAAATACCCAAATTCTGAACAGTGTTTTTAACCATATAAATTACCTTCTCAAAACTGAATTTGCAATAACAAAATGTATGAAAATACATTTACTTGTTTAGTAATATAGAATCTACTATTGCCATGAAAATATGTATTTTGTCAAAGTTTTTTCATCTTGCATTCCTCAAGACAAGTCAGAAGAAATACCAAAGTAAAGAAATCTATGTTGCCAAAAAATAGTTACCAAGGAATAATCAGAATTTAAGAATGTCTTTTGACTATACCTGTAGCCTTCTCTGCATTGTCATTTAAGCATGTTTAGTTTATGATTTAACTTTATATGGCTGTTATTACAGCCAAGTAGACAAGGAAATTAACCCTCCTATTTTTAACCTCCATAGTTAGCTGCAACAAAGATTAACTGCTCTTTATTAAAATGCAGCTATACTTCACCCCAATTAAAATGTAGTTAACTAGTTCACACAAAACATTAATGAGCCAATTATGTGGCTTCCTTAAGTGAAAGGAACAAGAATTTTATTGAGGACTGATCCGGAGAAAAACAAAGACTTGACATCAATTATCCATTACACATAGTACAAAAGTTAAAAAGGGATGTGTCCAGCACAAAAGATAAAAAGATGCATTTTTAAGTCCTCCCAGAGTGTCCTTGAGGTGTTCAGGAAGAGAGTGAATCAGAAATAGAGACACCGAGGATCAGAAAGTGTACTAGAGATAAAGTGAATGCTAAAGAGAGACAGAGGGGGAGGGTGGGGGAAGACAGTGTGCCAGAGACAGCGCACACCAGTATAGAGAGAGAGAGAGCACACTAAGAGAGCGAGAGAGAGAATACACTCGTGATAGGGAGCATACAGCAGGTGTGTGTGACAGAAGTGTGGCAGAGGGGGAGAGAGAGAGCACCAAAAGCTTGCTTGTGTCTTATTTTCAAACTATATAACTCTAGCCAAAACTTTTAATGCCAACACGTGAAATTTATCAAACAGAAGTAAACTAAAAATAGATGTCAGTTTCACGCCGGATTGTTTTGGTTTCTTTTGATAAAGGATTAATTTCAGTTATGATTTTTTAATTCCATATTGGTTTCCTGAAGCTTGGCTCAACTTGTTGTCAGGTGATAACGACTATTTTAAGTCAATGTCTTTTGTTTTTACAAGGATTTTCAGCCCACATGGTCCCAATCTTAAAATCAGGTGATGGAAATTGAAAATTGATGGTCCATAGTTTACCACCACTGTGTAATAGGAGTAGTTCACTCTTCAATAATAACTAAGGCTTTGGGCTTTTAGCTGAAATGCTTTATGGAATTGTGCAAAAAAAGTAAATCATAGAAAAATAATTAAATATTGTCATCAAAATTATGTTCCAACTTTGTTTGGCTCTTTCATTTAGGAAAGGTTGATGACATCTTGACAAGACTCTCAAACACAGTGCTATGCCAGGCCAACTCATTGCACAGCCAGGTCATTTTGGTGTTCCGCTCTCCCATTGCCCCTTTTCCTCCTCCACTCCCATGTCCTCTTCCTTTGATAAACTGTGTCCTTCTAGTGCCTCGCTTCTTTAAAGTTTACACTTCTTTGGAGAGCCATGTTGTGGAGACCACAGCAAATCATCAGCACAGCAACATTATTACAGGGATATTTTATAGGAAGCCTTCCAACCCTCCAGGCAGCTGAACTGCATCTTCAGAAGCTGGACAGCATGTGAAATGGTTATGTATGCATAGGCTGTAACCTTTTGTCTCTGTGCGTGTAGCTTTGGCTGTTGTGGAGAAATGAATATCCCTTGGTTTCCACAATTCATTCATACAGTTTAGACTGGGGAAGTGCTATGACAATCTGGAATGATAAGGAATGAAAGAATGCACACATGGAGGAATTTGGAGAGTTTTAGTCTTCAGTTTCTCCAATTTACTCTCTGCTCATGTTAATAACCTTACGTTTCTTATTCTGTTGGCCCTTGGTTACCCTTTATTTCTGATGTATAATTTGTGTCTTTGTCTTCACAAAGTTATTTATTCAAAGTCTCCACCATTTCCTCATTTTCCATAATATCCTCTCCTCTCTCTGCCTCTAAGGGACAAATGTTTACTTTAGCTACTCTTTTCTTTTTAAAGTTCACTTGTGGAAGCTTTTACAATCTGTTTTTATATTCCTGGCTACTTACTCAACTGAAAGCTTTCAGTTCTATTCTTACCAATCTGGATTCACAGCAAGAGGTGAAGGACTGTCAAACTGTCTATTGAGCCTACTACGCAATGGATGGGGGAGGTTTGCTGCTTATAGAGAAATGTGATAAGTTAAGATTTGAAAACAACACTTCAAATGTAATTTACAGTGGAATTTAAGCCTGTAGTTACTGTAAATCTCCTGCCCTTTTTGAAACCACAGTTACAGACAGTGTATTATTCGACTGTCCACTGAAGCAGGCTATGATCAAATGAAGTAACGAGCAAGCGAAGACATTAGTTTTCTACTTGTCTAATGATCTCCTAAAACTTATCTAGATATTTGTTAGATAAAAGAACATTTGCAAGTTCAAGAAGCAAAGGCATATCAATGGAAGTACAGTCAGTTCTGTTATACTGCGGTAGTTCTGTTCTCGTGCAATCCCGCGCTATAAGAAAATCGCACAATAGCAGCATCATTTAAATTAATGGGACCGGAATCATGCTACAACCAACAAACAATTTTAAAGTTTACACTGTAGAAACAGTGGCCCCAATTCGTTAATAGCATTGCAGTGAATTCGCATTAATGAAAAGCCCACTATAGGAGAACAATATGTCGTTTGAAATATACAAGTGTATAGGACTGATTTGAATCGAATTAGATTTATTGAATTAGCCTTATTGTGACGTACTCAAAAGAGTACAGTGAAAAGTTTACAAGTTACCACTTAGGTACAGATTCTTCAGAAAATAAAAATTCCACCATTGCAGATTGTAGAAAATAAGAAGTTCAGACAACATTCCTTCCAACCCAGTCCACACTGGTACGTAGCCTCCAATCCATGCCAGGCCTCCACTCCAAACCATGCTGGGCTTCACCACAAGGCTCAAGGCCAGGACACCGCTCTGGAATCACCTCAAGACCAGAAGTCTACACTGAGGCCATGCTGGGCCAAAAGGCCACCATGGGCTGCTGAAAGACCACCACGCCAGATCGAAAGGATGCTAAGCTAGACCAAGAGACTACCACATCAGGCTGGGAGGCAGCCTCACCAGGACAGGAGACTGCCTCACCGAATCTACACTGAGGCTGGGAATCCAAGGCCACATTGAGGCAGGGAGTCCAAGAATGAGAAGAAGAGAGAAGAAAAAGAAACACAAAACAGAGAAAAGAAAAGGAAACGGTCGAGCTTCGGCTGAAGTATCCTACTCTGCCACCATCTTGGAATTCTGTTTTATGTAAAGAGCTAAACATATACCAAAGTATATCAAACAGGTTCAAGACCAAGACAACTGCATGCTTTCTGCTTGGCATGGTATTCTTTTAGTATTATTTCAAAGATATATTCACAGTTTTCTTAGTAGCATTTTGGCTGGGTGAAGTTAATGATCTAAGATTAGCCCTTAGAAGTGAATATCAAGCAATAATTACCATGAAAACCAGAATCAAAGCCTAACAGGAGTTGATGATTATGCCGTACTTTGTATGTCAATGGCATACTGTACTCATTCTCAGGCAAAATGAAAATCCACGATGGGCTCTATCTCCAAGAATAAACAGTCATGATTCTCACTGCCCTTAAATGAAGCAGCTTATATAGCAGCCTGTAAAACTATGTTTTCGGTCAAGAACTTAGCATTGAGCTTAGGTTCAGGTAATTTCCAGTCAGTACTCCCAAAATGTCCTAATTAAGCAGATTTAACTTAGTCAGGATGATCCATTTGCTTCTCACATACTATAGATACATCTATTCAAAAGTAGCAATGCCTTTGACAAATGGGAAAAGGAATCAGTCCATTCAACAGACAGAATGGTACAAAGGGGAAAAACTACAGCTAAATCATAGCACATTAGTAAAAATGTGGTCAGACAACAAAACAACTGCAATCAGGAAGATAGGCATTAAACGAAATTCCCTTAGCATTCAAGAGATGAAACTAAACAGAATAATTGATCTGTTAGTTTTCAACTCGGAGAAACAAAAAGATACACAACACAAAAATCTGTTGTTTTATTACTATAAATTCAGCTATCAATTTCCGATTTGTCCTCAGAGCTAGGAGACTTACCAGAAGACATAGCCTCAGATCTGGGACAATTTGGAACTATAATGCAGGCCTCCCCTCTCTCAACAATAACAACATGCATTTACATTGTCCCTTTAATGTGATAAAATGCTCCAAGGTGTTTTAGTGGAGTATTATGGCACAGAAATTTACCACTCAGCCATATAAGGAGATATTAGGCCAGATGACCAATGGCTTAAACAAAGAAACATATTTTAAGGAGCATTTTGGAGGTAGATAGAGAGGGAAGATATACGCAGTGAAATTAACCCTTGTGCCTGGACAGCTAAAGGCACGGCTACCAATGATGGATTGATTAAAATTGGGCATGTTTGAAAGGTCATAACTGGCGAAGGGCAAAAATCCTGGGTGGAGGCAAGGGAAATTAGAGAGATAAGGAGAGGTGAGGCCATGGCAAGATTTGAAGACAGAAATGAGAATTTTTATATCTAGATATTGTTTGTCCGGGCATCGCCAATCCCACCTAAAAGAAAATGGCTGCACCTACCCTGGCATATCCCCCCCTCCAGTATCCGGCTTGATCTCTATCGCAGCAGCTATCCAGCCACTTTCCTGGGTTGTCAGCCACTCCCAGTGTTTTAAATGCAAAATTATAAAGCAGAACACCAACACCTGCACATGCATGCTGTGAATTGTGCAACATGGTTGTGCAAGCAGATTTTATTTTAATCATTATTTGTATATTTAGAAAAGCAGCATAAGTGACAGCTCAGATAAATGGCTGGTGTAGAGTAACGGCCTCCTGTAAGAGATGAATACATGTAATTTTTACTATGGGGGAAACGTTTTTTTGAAGAAACACGATAGCAATGGTCTTAGATGGTGACACGCTTCTTCCTCTCATCAGTTTTTTTACAATGATATTTTTAATCAAAAGAAAACTTTTTGGATGCATTTTTATAGTATTTATATTGCATATACTTCTGAAAAGAAACACACTGAAATATCGGTACATCTATGCATCATAAACCAAACATGTTGGCTTCTGAATGACATTTTTCTTTTTATTTTAAGTAAAAGGGCTTCCACTACTGACAAGAGAGATGGAAGTACAAGCAAATTCCTCTTTAATTTAGCAGTACAAAGTTCAAGGAAGGTGAAAGTAACTTTCAACCATCAACCATATAAATTATTTTTAGACTGGAATATTTTGGTCAAGTGACAATAATGACTTAAGCAAAAGACCACAAACAGTATAGTACTCATTATCCTTGTAATTGAAGAGCAAGACTGTGCGCATGCGAGTATTATGCAAATTGCACACCAAATAAAGCAAGTAAAAAGAATAAAACAACCAGAAATGCAAAATCCACAGACTGCATTCAGATCATTGCACTTTTCTTATCGAGTTTTAAAACAATTTTGAATGAAACTAACATGAAGTGCCAAGACAAAAGTTTGTCAGAGGACCTGTTTCGAAGCCCAATAGCACTAGTTTATCAAGCGTAGGGAGATCTACTTGTGTCCCTAGGAAGCAGCTTGGAATGCTTTATTCGATGAAGACACTATATTAATTCAAGTTGTTTTCCTAGCCAATAACCTTTCCGTAACCCAGTGTTCTAAATTTCTTTGACTCCAAGGCTCCCCATTCACAGACCCCATTTAAAAATGAGAATTCTTTTTAATGCAGTACAGTATCTGTTTGTGTATCTGAGAAATTTCAATATTCCCTCCTCTTCCCTGTGAAAGTTTACACAAAGGAACTTCACAGATGGAAATTCAAAAATCAATACCTATATGTAGAAGGAAATAAAGTTATAAAAATGATTGAATGAATAGATTGTGAATCTCAAGCATTAGCAGTAAGTTAAATAAAAATTAAACATGCCTGAATTTCTTACAGAGACTTATAATTAACCTCCAACCCTGATGAGAATCCTGATGTCCATCCATAGTTCCAGAATATTTCCAACTACGCATTTCCTCAGAACGCAGTCCAATTGTCTCTGGATCAAATGCCCAGATCCTGGTCCCAAACTTAAGCTTTGTACCAAACCACTTCATTTAAGCCCTAATGGGACCCATCTCAATTGCTTTACCTTCTCTTTTAAGGGCTGGTCTAGTTCTTATACACTATCACATGGATATCACAGAGGTAGATAAATATCGCTTATACAGTTTTGTTTACCACAAGCAGCTAGACCAACGAGATAATGGCCACAACGAAGGCAAAAATAAATTACGTGAACAGGCAGAACTAGTATGCTGATATTAAAAGTAGCAATGTGCAGGTACAGTGTCATGTATTCTTGATCAGCCTTACAGAATCCCTGAAAATAATTTCATTGACACAGGTTGAGAACCCATTCCTTTAACCAACACTCATTAAAGTAGCTTAACTGTCATTTATTTAATGGTTGTGGAACCCTTCTGAGCACAAATTGGCTGCCAGATTTGTTCCTGTGATAACTATGAATCTGCTTTAAAAGTAAATCATTGGCTGTGAAATGTTTTGGGATTTCACGAGAGCAGTAGAGCACAGGTTCTTCATTCAAAATGAGAACCATAGGTGGAGTAATTTCAAGGAAGAGGTGTCTGTGTTGGTTACAAGTGGCATGGACTGAAAGGAACTACACTTATTGTCTCAAAGAGTTAAATGAAGATGATTTAGACATCCACCAACTATTTTGAAAATTCTTAGCCACAGATGAGAAAGTTAGCTGGTCATGACTTTATCCATCAGAAAATATGCCCAAATGCACTAATTAAATATTTCTTAAACAATTTCAAATTTTCATTTTTGCTGCTTTATCATTTAATGGATTGATCAATCCTTATATGAAGAAATTATTATCCAATAAAAATTTGTCCTTCACAGTTTTGACCTTACTTCTACTCTCAAAACTTCAATCTACTCATTTGTCTTTTCATACTGCTTGCTATCATAAATATCACCAAATGAGTCTCTCAGATTCCTCCTCCCAAATTGAAAAATTCAAGATTCTTTGGTTCTTTCCTGCTGCTCGTACCAAGCTTTCTTTCCCACTGCCTTAGTGTCTCACGTTTGTATTCAGGACACATGATATGTCTGTTCAGACTCTGTAGTTTGAACATGGCTTCCTCTGCCTTGGATTCTATTATTTGAGAAGTTACACAGTTAATGAGGTGATTATATGCACCAGGGACCAGTGATCTGAATGGAGCAGAGTGGAATTATCAACAGAGTAAACAGGACTTGACAAAAAATGATAACCGATCACTGATAACCATGATAACCATTTGGAAAATCCTACTTAATAGATAGAATCAAATGATAAGACATTAGCGACACCACATATAAAGCAATGCAAAAGGTATAGAAAGCCTTGAAAATGGTATTGCCAAAAGACTATAAGGAAATCTATTTAAAAAATGCACTGATCCAAATACTAATCAATGCTCCAGAGATTCCAAGGAAATGAAAGGTAATTTATGAAGCTGTTTAAGGCCAAAATCAAGGGATTTTGTTTGTCATGTTATCATAAGCAAAATAGTAATGCTAAAAACCACACTGCCAATTATGGAACAAAAACTGAAATTGCTGGAAATTCTCAGAAGAAGGGTCACTGAATCTAAAACATGAACTTAGATTTATCTCCACAAATGTTGCCAGCCCTACTGTTCCAGCAATTTCTGTTTTTTCAGATTTCAAGCATCTGCAGTTCTTTGGTTTTTTTGTCTATTGTCAAATATGGATTAGATCAGCACTTTGAGGTCCATTTGCACCTTGCACAAGCTTTAGCAAGTATCGATTAAAAGATCATAGTTAGTTTTCAAAAATATCTTAAGGAATAAAAAGGATATCAAGGTAAATTGGATTATCTTTTGGAGGAATTGGTCGTCATTATGGAATTTCTAGAAAGGGAAGTCACTGTGAATGAATAGATTAAAGAAATGGCATCAGGCTGAGATGAATTTTTTAAAAAAACTTGTACGATGGTTGAATATTAGTAGGAACAGAAGTGGTCATTGGCCACAATGGTGCATTAAAAACTAGGAATGCAAGATGTTCTTTACGTTGACCATCACACTGAGAATTAAAGAATAGTTAGCCAAAATCATAGGCTCTCTCTTTGGGAGTTAGCACCTGCACCATCAACACAGAGGATGATTGGAAAGGAGGATTCACAGAAGTTACTAGACAACTTTCAGAAGGAAAAAAGATTAAATAGCTGTTGGAAAGTCAGAAAGACTGGATTATTTACTTATTTGAGTGAAGACATCTATTGCAACATTAAGATACAGCTATATTGTAAATACTAAATTAAATTTTAAGACTATAGATAAAGAAGCAGAAATAGAAATCCAACATGATTTACTGAATGTTGGTCTCATGATAAATATTTCCATCTCCATTCAGTTTGATATAAAAACATTAAAATAACATTTATACTCTTACTTTCTCTCAGCTTTTGAGCTTTTAACTCCAACCTGTGCTGTTCTTGTTCTCGCTTACACTTTTCTTCACAATCTCGTTCTTGTAGATCTTTTCCATGTCTCAGAGATTCTGTCAATTTCAGGGTCTCACTGTCACCATGTTCTTGAATCTGTAAGAAATTTGTTAATACCACAATCTTTTAAATATATATATATGAAGAACCAAACAATGTGTACTAATTTTCTGCTCCAATGAGTGACTGTATAAAACTTGAATTTCACCTTTGATGATAGGGTGGGATGGGAATTGCATGTCTGGTTTCTGATACACAACGAGAAGAGCCAAAAGTAAAATAATGAAACAGCAAAATAAAGTATCAGGCAGCTCTCCCATTTTCTTATCGCACATGAATGTTAAGTTTGTGTTCCACCAGGACTCACTCAACCTCTGACTACATTACCATCTTGGTCCAATAGGAAGAAGGAGGTGAAAGAAACTGTCTTTGAGATCAAGGCATCATTTGATCAAACAAGGCTTAAAGGAGCCTGAGCAAAACTGGAGTCAAAGGGAATCATGTGGGAACTCTCTGCTGCTTAAGAGTAATTCCCAACACAAAAAAAGATTATTTTGGGAAGTCAATCAACTCAGTCCCTGTACATCACTGCAGGAGTTGCTCAGGGTAGTGTCCTAAGCCCAAACATCTTCAACAGCTTTATTTCATTCATTAAGTCAGAAGTCGTGTCATATGCTGAGGTTTAGCACCATTGCCCATTCCTGAGATACTGATGATGGTATTCCCATTTATCTGCCATCCTTGTTCTTCCAGTTGGTGGTTCTCGGGGATTTGAAATTGCTGTGAAACTTTGGTAAATTTCTGCATTGCATCTCATAGTACACACTGCTATGACTGAGCATCAGTGCTGAGAGTCTGAATGGATGTGGATGTGGTACCAATCAGCAGGTTGCTTTGACTCTTGTTCAAACCACTCTCATTCAGGTAATTGGAGAGCTTTTCATTGTGTTCCTGACTAGTCCTTTGTGAATGGTGGACAATGTTTCGGTGGTCAGGAGGTGAATTATTTATTGCAGGATTCACAACCTCTGACCAGCTCTTGTAGCCACAGTATTTATTGTAATTTTCAGTATGTTGATAGCAGGGGATTCGGTGATGGTAATGTCATTGAATGTCAAAGGGTGATATAGTTAGATTCCTGCTTGTTGGAGATGAACAAAAATGGCATGAATTTTACTTGATGATAAATGACTGAGATTTGATGCAAGATAAAATATGAATAGTGGAGTTTTGGATAAGCTGAAACTCAGAAGCTGGTGGATAAATTTAACATCAGGAAGAATCAAAAGTCAGGTCTGGAGAAAGCAAAGACTTGGAAGAAGATTTCAGGAGAAGAGGGGCTGAGGTAAAAGCAAAGATTAGTGGTCCTTACAAAGGAAGGCCAATGAAGGGGAGGATGTGGGGTAAGAAACTTCAGCAGAAGATCAAATAGAGGACAGTAGGCAGATGATTAAAAGAGGATTAAAAGACATGCAGCTGTATTCCAAAACAATATAAATCCTGCAGTGACTCCAGAGACAACAATGCATGATGAGAAACCAAAATAGTTGGATCCTAACAAAACACTTTCTCATCTGATGAACAGATGGAAAACATCAAAAACATGACCACTTAAACAAGCATTACAATAATCATATTTTCCTGCATAATTTAAAACAAATCCCACAATATTGCTGGACTAGCAAAAGTATGGTATGATACAGTGAGAGAACTCGCAAAGCCACATGGCAGAAATCCCTTCAAAACACTTAACAAATCTCAGTCTTAACCATAAAATTAAGATTGAGCTCTTTGCTTTTAGTCAAGACAATTTCAGCAGTACCCTCTATTGAAGGAACTTTCGATGAAACAGCTGAAGGGCAATAAACATCCAAATCTACCAAGTGGCATACAATTTCATTTAAAACTCTTAAGATACCTACAATTATCAAATATGGCAGCCTATCATCCTTTAAGTTTGTAGTTTTAAATGGTGCCTACCAGCCTGAATATATTTTGATACACAATTCCACAGATATCAATAACTGGACACTGAATCATGTCCAGCTGCTGACAACAGTATTGCTGTTGGAGCTCTTGCCATGCTGAAGCTGGACAGCAATCTCCAAATCCTAGATACATAAATATTTAAATAAGCTTTTTTCTTTATCCAAGTCATTACAATTGTTGGATGCACTAGTAATAAAAACTACCGCTCTGCCAGTGCCAAAATCCTCTGCTTTATTTAAGCCAGTCATGAACAAAAATAGCAAGATACTGGTTAGACACAATTGTAATCTAGTTCTAGTCTGGAGAATATTTTAGAGAAAGAAAGGAGGGAGAGCAAAGTTTCCTTAGCAAGAGAAACAATGAACAAAACTTGGCCCTTTGAGCCTCCTCTGCTATTTAAGAAGATCGTGGCCAATCTGATTTTAACCTCAATTCTACATTCTTGCATATCCCCAATAATCTATCATCCCCTTTGTCATCAAGAATTTATCTACCGCTGTCTTAAATAAAGATCTTACATTCACTGCCTTTTGAGGAAAGGGAATTCCAAAGACTCACAGCCCTCAGAGAATGAAAATTTCCTTCTGTCTTAAATGGGCATCCTTCTGTTTTTAAACTAGCATCGCTTATTCTAAATTCTCCCACAACAGGAAACATCCTTTCCATATTCACCCCGTCATGTTCCTGCAGGATCTTACATGTTTCAAATAAGTCACCTCCAACTCTTCTACACTCAGATGATACAGGCCTTGCCTGTCTAGCCTTTCCTCATATAAATACATATTTATAATAGGACTGAGTGGTAGCTTTTCAAACAGGGACTTGTAAAGATTTGTGGTGGGCCATACTGCTGTGAACCGCAAACAGAAGAGAAACAAGAAAATGAACTGTAAGAAAAAGAAAACTCTCCAAAACAAAACTGTGAAAACTACAAAATACTGAAATCGAGTTGGTAAGAAGAAATACAAACAGATGCCAAATAATACAAATAAATATAAATCTGGTTCTAAACACTATTAGATATTGTTTTTTAACCATTACTTGCTTTCTAATCACAATCCAAAATTTAACCTAAGCCTCAGGATCGGAATGGGTTATGATAATAGGATAAACAGAGACATTTTAACAAGATCTGTCTTAGTTACACATGGCACAGTCAGATAATCTCAATTTCCACTGATAGATTCAACATTTCTTCTGTGGAAAAGATCTCTCTTGCTCTTCATAAAAGTGAGGGCACAATAGTGAAATATGATTCAGTGTTTGTGGGTGGCTCGACCAAGGTATGAGATAGGTTTGAGCTACGTAGTTTTGTTGTAGAATTGCAGCAGAGATCAAAGTGATGAAGTAACAATGAGGAAGAAATTAGAGTGGCACTGTATGCAAATTGATGTTGGCTCACCAGAGAAAGCTACTATAAGGCAACTATCAACAATGAGGTAGAACTGACCAATTTGCATGAACTGTAATTATAGCTGTGGTGACAAATGGGTTTTGGCTCAATTTTACAGCTAGCATGCATTACCACTTCTGTGGTGAGTAGTTCAACTCCTGTCATTCCTATGCCCGTTCATCATCTATAGGCACAAATCAGAATGCCATCGACAAGGATAGTTGCAGTGCCAGAAACATTCAAGAAGCTCAACATATCCAGGACAAAGAACTCTGTTTGACTGGCATTCTGATCACCACAATTAACACTCATTTCCGACACAATCAATGTGCAGCAGCAATGGCATTCCATCTGCAGGATGCACTACAGTAACTCCAAGTCTCTTTAGACAGCTCTTTCCAAACCCGCAAACTCATCCATCCAGAAGAACAATGGCAGCAGATCCATAGGACCATAACTACCTTCAGTTTCCCTTCCACACCCCATATATCCTGCCCTGGAGTTATATTGCTATTCCCTCACGGTCATTGACTTCATATCCTAGAAATCCCTGTCTAACAGCATGTGGTATACCTCACTCTGAGTTATGCAGCTGTTCAAATTAAAAAAGCTCTATACAAACTTCAGAAATTTAGGATAGGTAATAAATGCTGGACAGCAATGTCCACATGCCATCAATAAATAAAGAAAAAAGTTATGGTAACCCTGATCAAGTGCAAGATTGGCAGTGACTCAAGTTTCAAACATCTACTCCCTTTGTGACATTTCTACTGAATGATCTGGCTCCAGTTTTCAGACTCTGCCCCTCAGTTCCACAATAGTTTATCTTTATCTACCCTGCCTTTTCCTGTCAATTTCTTGAAGGCTTCAATCAGATAACCCCTAATGTTAAAATTCTGAAGAAAACAAGCCTAATTTGTCTACTTTCTCCTCATAGCTTAATACCTCACTCTTATAAACTAATGTATTCCAGCCAAGGCCAATATATCCTAAGGTGTGGTGCCCAGATGTGCTAACAGTGCTCCAAGTGTAGTCTAAACAGGGCTTTATATAAATGCAGCATAATTTCTACATCCTTGTATTCCAGTCTTCTTGGTATAAAAGCCAACATTTGATTAGCTTTCTTGATTTAAAAATTCATTAAAGCGCAGAAAACAAAACCTAAACACCTGAACCCGCTAGGTCCTCTGTATTTAACTTCATACCAACTAGCAAGTGCCCTGATCTATCCTTTTTTGGTCCAAAATGGATAACCTCACACTTATACTGAACTCCATCTGCCAGTTTTGCTCTATCACCTAGTCTATCCCTTTGTAATGTTATGCTATCATCTATACAGTTACAATGCCATCTAATTTTGTGTAATCTACAAATTTGGAAATGTGACTTTCTATGCCATTATCCAAGTTGGCAATAAATAATGTGAATAATTAAGGTCCTGACACACATCCTTGAGAGACACCACCGGTCACACCTTGCCAATTTGAAAACCAATTATCCCCACTTTTTTTTTTAGATTAGATTACGTTACAGTGTGGAAACAGGCCCTTCGGCCCAACAAGTCCACACCAACCCGCCGAAGCGCAACCCACCCATACCCCTACATTTACCCCTTACCTAACACTAGGGGCAATTTAGCCTGGCCAATTCACCTAAGCTGCACATTTTTGGAATGTGGGAGGAAACCGGAGCACCCGGAGGAAACCCACGCAGACACGGAGAGAATGTGCAAACTCCACACAGTCAGTCGCCTGAGGCGGGAATTGAACCCGGGTCTCTGGCGCTGTGAGGCAGCAGTGCTAACCACTGTGCCACTGTGCCGCCCCTTTATCCAGGCACTTTATGTGATCTCTGCCACTCCACCAATTTTCCAGTCAGTAATATGCCCTCAATTCCATGAGCTTCTACCGTAGTTAACAACCTCTCATTTGGTACATTTTCAAATGCCTTTTGGGAGTCCATATGAGCAGCATCCAGATACATTCCTTATCCACTAACTTTAGTCATCGCTTCAAAAAATTCAATCAAGCTTGTCAGTCATAACCTATTTGTCATGTATCTACGCTGGCTGTCCCTGATTAACTGACAATTTTCAAGGTGTTCAATTACCCCATTCTCGATTATAGACTCAAACCAATTTCCCCACCAGAGATGTTAGGCTAACTGGTCTGTAATTCCTGGGTTTCCTTCTCCTTAAAAAAAGTCATTTGTAGACTGGGTGTTGCTGGCTGGCCAGCAGTTATTGCCCATTTCTAGCTGCCCTTGAGAAGGTGGTGGTGAGCTGTTCTCTTGAACTGCTGCAGTCCACCGCTGTAGTTTGATCCACTATGCCATTAAGGAGGCAATTCCAGGATTTTGATCCAGCCACAGTGAAGGAATGGTGATATATTTTCAAGTCAGGATGGTGAGTGGTTTAGAGGGGAACTTTTAGTGGTGGATGTTCCCAAGTATCTGCTGTCCTTCTCCTTCTAGATGGATGTGGTCATGGGTTTGGAAAGTGCTGTCTAAGGTCTTTGGTGAATTTCTGCAGTATCTTGTAGATAGTACACACTGCTGCTACTGAGCATCAATAGTGGAGGGAGTAAATGCTTATGGATGTGCTGCCAATCAAGTGGGCTGCTTTGTCCTGGAAGATGTCAAGATTCTTGAGTGTTAGCACTGCACCCATCCAGGCACGTGGGGAGTATTCCATCACACTCCTAACTTGGGCCGTGTACAGATTGGACAAGCTTTAGGGAATCAGGAAGCAAGTTACTTACTCTCGTCTCTGACCCACTCTTGTAGTCAGTGTTCCTGTGGTGAGCCCAGTTAAGTTTCTGGTCAATGGTAACCCCCAGGATATTGATAGTTGGGGATTCAGCGATGGTAACACTATTGAATGTCAAAAGGCAGTGGAGAGATTGTCCCATATTGATGATGGTCATAGCCTGGCATTTGTGTGGTGGGAATTAACTTGCGGAGAAAGTGAGGTCTGCAGATGCTGGAGATCAGAGATGGAAATGTGTTGCTGGAAAAGCGCAGCAGGTCAGGCAGCATCTAGGGAACAGGAGAATCGATGTTTCGGGCATTAGCCCTTCTTCAGGAATGAGGAAAGTTGGTCCAGCAGGCTAAGATAAAAGATAGGGAGGAGGGACTTGGGGGAGGGGCGTCGGAAATGTGATAGGTGGAAAGAGGACAAGGTGAGGGTGATAGGTCAGACTGGGGTGGGGGCGGAGAGGTCGGGAAGAGGATTTCACCAGTTTCCTCATTTCCCCTCCCCCCAGCCTGTCTCAGTCAAATCCATCAAATTCAGCACCGCCTTCCTAACCTGCAATCTTCTTCCCACCTCTCCGCCCCCACCCCAGTCT
>NC_057712.1:101316665-101335368 GCF_004010195.1 Chiloscyllium plagiosum | reverse complement strand
GAGAAGGGGTCGTCAGAGGGTGGGCGGGAGTCTTGGTTAAAGAAGTAGGCACGGAGGCGAAGTCGGCGGAAGAATTGTTCGACGTCACGCCGCGTGTTGAATTCATCAATCTGGGAGCGTAGGGGAATGAAGGCGAGGCCTCTGCTGAGGACTGATCTTTCATCCTCAGAGAGGGGTAGGTCTGGAGGGATGGTGAAAACACGGCAGGGCTGGGAGCTAGGACCTGGTGTGGGGCTGGAGCTGAGTGTGGGGGCGGGGTTAGGTCTGGGGGCGGGGACGGAGATCGGCGTGGGGGCGGGGTCGGGCGCCTCTTGCCTCTTGTCAGCCCAAGCCTGAATATTATCCAGGTCTTGATGCGTTTGAACATGGACTGCTTCAGTATCTGACGAGTCATAAATGGTGAACATGTTCACAAATGGTTGCACACATCCCTACTTCTGACCTTATGATGGAGGGAAGATAATTGATGAAGCAACTGAAGATGGTTGAGCCGAAGACACTACCTTGCAGAGCTGTCCTGGTGCTGAGATTACTGACCTCCAACAACCATGACCATCTTCCTTTGCTCCAGGTAAAATTCCAGTGGAGAGTTTGCCCCTGATACCCATTCATTTCAGTTTTGCTAGGGCTCCTTGATGCCATGCTCAGATGAGTGCAGCTGTGGTGACAAGGGCTGTCATTCTCCGTCACCTCTGAAATTCAGTTCTTTTGTCCGTGTTTGAACCAAGGCTGTAAGGAGGTCAGGGGCTGAGTGGCCCTGGCGGAACGCAAAACTGGGTATCACTGAGCAGGTTAATGCAGATCAGGTCCTGCTTGATAACACTGTTGATAACACCTTCCTTCACTTTACTGATAATGAAGAGTAGACTGAGGGGGCAGTAATTGGCTGGGTTAGATTTATCCTGATTTTTAATGTACAGGTCATAACTGGGTAATTTTCCACATTGTTGGGTAGATGCTAGTATTGTAACTGTATTGGAAGAGCTTGGCTGAGGGAGCGGCAAGTCTTCGAATACTATTGCCTGAATGCTGTCAGGGCTCAAGCCTTTGCAGTATCCAGTGTGTCCAAATGTTTCATGATATCATGCGAAGTGAATCAAATTGGCTGATAACTGGTATTCTGTAATGCTGGGAACCAGTGGAGGAGAGCACAATGAATCATTCACTCTGCACTCCTGGCTGAAGATTGCTGTGAATACTTTAGCCATTTCTTTTGCAATGACGTTCTAGGCTCTTCCATCATTGACGATGGAGATATTTGTGGAGTCTACTCCTACAATGAGTTCTTTAATTGTCCACCACGATTCACAACTGGAAGTGATCTGATCTGTTGGTTCTGGAATGCTTAGCTCGGTCCATCAATTGCTGCTTCTGTTTGGCATGCAATGAAGCTCTGTTTGGTGGCTTCACCAGCTAGCCACGTCATTTTCAAATATGCCTGATGCTGTTCCTGGCATGTCCTCCTGTATTCTCCAGTGAACCATGGTTGATCCCCTGGCTTGATGGTAATGGTTGAGTGAGGAATATGTTCGGTCATGAGGTTACAGATTGTGCTGGAGTATGATTTTGTTGCTGTTGATCACCACAGCACCTCATGAACGCTCACTCTTGAGTTGCTAGGTCTGTTCGAAATCTGTCCCATTGAGCACGATGATAGTGCCACACAACACGATGGGGGTTATTCTCAATGTGTAGGCATGACTTCATTTCCACAAGGCTAAAAAGAGATAAGTCTGAGGCTGGTTCCGTTGAGAAGAGGAACAAGTCAAATAGTCAAGGCAGAAAAGAGCAAGGCAGAGAACAAGGTAAGATGGATGAATTAAACTGCTTTTATTTCAACGCAAGAGGTCTAACAGGTAAGGCAAATGAACTCATGGGAACATGAGACTGAGATATTATAGCTATAACAGAAATATGGCTCAGGGAAGGGCAGGACAGGCAGCTTAATGTTCTGGGGTATAAATGCTTCAGGAAGAATAGAAAGGGAGACAAGAGAGGAGGTGAAGTGGGGTTTTTACTTAAGGATAGAGTTACAACTGTACTTAGGGGGGGACACTCCTGGGAGCATGTTTAGTGAAATTAAATGGGTGGAACTGAGACATAAGATGATAACCTTATAGGGATTGTATAATAGTCAGACCACCTCACCCCCTAACCAAATACTCAGCAGCAAATTGACAAGCAAATTTGTAAGGAGATTTCAGTAAACTCTAAGAATAATAGGGTTGCATTGGTAGGGGATTTTAATTTTCCAAACATAGACTGGGACTGCCATAGTGTTAAGGGCTTGGATAGAGAGGAATTTGTTAAGTGTGTACAAGAAAACTTTCTCATTCAGTATGTGAAAACTTTACCCTCTCTGGGGAAATAAGGCAAGGCAAGTGACTGAAGTGTCAGTGGGGGAGCACTTTGCAGCAAATGATCATAATTTTATTAGTTTAAAATAGTTATGGAAAAGCATAGATCTGACCTGAAAGTTAAAGTTCTAAACTGGAGTAAGGCCAATTTTGAGGTATTAGGCAAGAACTTTCATAAGTTGATTGAGAGAGACTATTTGCAGGTAAAGGAGCGGATGGAAAGTGGGGAGGTCTTCAAAAATAAGATAACAACAATCCTGAAACAGTATATTTCTGTTACTGTGAAGGGCAAGGCTGGCAGCTATAGAAAATGCTGGGTGACGAGAAAAACTGACCTCTGGTCATGAAAAAGGAGGCATATGTCAGGTACAGACAGCTGGTATCAAGTGAATTCCTAGAAGTGTATAAGGGCAGTAGAGTCAGAGATGTACAGCACAGAAACAGACCCTTTGGTCCAACTTGTCCCAGATATCCCAACCCAATCTAGTCTCACCTGCCAGCACCAGCCCATATCCCTCCAAACCCATTCATATACCCATCCAGATGTCTTTTAAATGTTGCAATTGTACCAGCCTCCACCACATCCTCTGGCAGCTCATTCCATACTCGTACCACCCTCTGAGTGAAAAAGTTACCCCTTAGGTCTCTTTTATATCTTTCCCCTCTCACCCTAAACCTATGCCCTCTAGTTCTGGATTCCCCCACCTTTCGGGAAAATACTTTGTCTATTTATCCTATCCATGCTCCTCTTGATTTTTTAAACCTCTATAAGGTCACCCCTCAGCCTCCGATGCTCCAGGGAAAACAGCCCTAGTCTATTCAACCTCTCCCTGATGCTCAAATCGTCCAATGCTGGCAACATCCTTGTAAATCTTTCCTGAACCCCTTCAAGTTTCACAATGTCTTTCCGATAGGAAGGAGACCAGAACTGCACGCAATATTCCAACAGTGGCCTAACCAATATCCTGCACAGCCGCAACATGACCTCCCAACTCCTGTACTCATTACTCTGACCAATAAAGGAAAGCATACCAAACGCCTTCTTCACTATCCTATCTACCTGCTACTCCACTTTCAAGGAGCTATGAACTTCCAAGGTCTCTTTGTTCAGCAACACTCCCTTGGGCCTTACCATTAAGTGTATAAGTTCTGCTAAGATTTGCTTTCCCAAAATCCAGCACCTCGCATTTATCTAACTCCATCTGCCACTTCTCAGCCATTGGCCCATCTGATCAAGATCCTGTTGTAATCTGAGGTAACCTTCTTTGTTGTCCACTACACCTCCAATTTTGGTGTCATCTGCAAACTTATTAACGATGTCTCTTATGCTCACATCCAAATCATTCATTTAAATTATGAAAAGTAGTGGACCCAGCACCGAACCTTGTGGCACTGCACTGGTCACAGGCCTCCAGTCTAAAAAACAACCCTCCACCACCCTCTGTCTTCTACCTTTGAGCCAGTTCTGTATCCAAATGGCTAGTACTCCCTGTATTGCATCAGATCTAACCAGTGTGCCATGGGGAACATTGTCGAACATCTTTCTGAAATCCATTTAGATCACATCTACCGCTCTGTTCTCCTCAATCCTCTTTGGTACTTCTTCAAAAAACTCATTCAAATTCGTGAGACATGATTTCCCCTCGCACAAAGCCATGTTTGACTATCCCTAATCAATCCTTGACTTTCCAAATATATGAACATCCTGTCCCTCAGGATTCCCTCCAACAACTTGCCCACCACCGATGTCAGGCTCACTGGTCTATAGTTCCCTGCTTACCTCCTTTCTTAAACAGTGGCACCACGTTAGCCAACCTCCAGTTTTACGGCACCTCACCTGTGACTATCGATGATACAAATATCTCAGTAAGAGGCCCAGCAATCACTTCCCTAGCTTCCCACAGAGTTCTAGGGTACACCTGATCGGGTCTTGGGGATTTATCCACTTTTATGCATTTCAAGACATCCAGCACTTCCTCCTCTGTAACATGGACATTTTTCAAGATGTCACCATCTATTTTCCTTATCCTTTTCCACAGTAAATACTGATGCAAAATACTCATTTAGTATCTCCCAGATCTCCTGCAGCTCTACACAAAGGCCGCCTTGCTGATCTTTGAGTGGCCCTATTCTCTCCCTAATTACCCTTTTGTCCTTAATGCATTTGTAAAATCCCTTTGGATTCTCCTTAACTCTATTTGCCAAAGCTATCTCATGTCCCCTTTTTGCCCTCCTGATTTCCCTCTTAAGTACACTCCTACTGCCTTTATAATCTTCTGAGGATTCACTCAATCTATCCTGTCAATACCTTCAGAAAAGCTTCCTTCTTTTTCTTAACCAAACCCTCAATTTCTTTACCCATCCAGCATTCCCTATACCTACCAGCCTTTCCTTTCGCCCTAACAGGAATATACTGTCTCTGGATCTCATTATCTCATTTCTGAAGGCTTCCCATTTTCAGGCCATCCCTTTACCTTGTAACATCTGCTCCCAATCAGCTTTTGAAAGTTTTTGCCTAATACCGTCAAAATTGGTATTTCTCCAATTTAGAACTTCAACTTTTAGATCTGGTCTACTTTTTGCATCACTATTTTAGAATTAATAAAATTATGGTCACTGGCCCCAAAGTGCTCCCCCCCACCCTCACTCCCCACTGACACCTCAGTCACCTGCCTACCTTATTTCCCAAGAGTAAGTCAAGTTTTGCACCTTCTATAGTAGGTACAACCACATACTGAATCAGAAAATTGTTTTGTACACACTTAACAAATTCCTCTCCATCTAAACACTATGGCAGTCCCAGTATGTCTGGAAAGTTAAAATCCCCTACCATAACCACCTTATTATTCTTACAGATAGCTGAGATCTCCTTACAAGTTTGTTTCTCAATTTTCCACTGACTATTAGGGGGTCTATAATACAATCCCAATAAGATGATCATCCCTTTCTTATTTCTCAGTTAAAATAACTTCTTAAATAACTTCCCTGAATGTTCTTTTGGGAATATCCTCCCTCAGTACAGCTGTAATGCTATCCCTGAATAAAACTGCCACTCCCCCCTCCTCTCTTGCCTCCCTTTCTGCCCTTCCTGTAGCATTTGTATCCTGGAACATTAAGGTGCCAGTCCTACCCATCCCTGAACCGTGTTTCTGTGGTTGCTATGATATCACAGTCCCGTGTTCCTAATCATGCCCTGAGTTCATCTGCTTTCTCTGTTAGGTGTCTTGCATTGAAATAAATGCAGTTTAATTTATCAGTCCTATCTAGTTCTCTGCTTTGTCCCTGCCTGCCCTGACTGTTTGACTCGCCTTTGTTCTCAACTGTACCAGATCTCTTTCCTCACTATCTCCCTGGGTCTCCCCGCCAACACCCCCCCAACCCCCACCTTACTTGTTTAAATCCTCCAGAGAAGCTCTAGCAAATCTCCCTGCCAGTATATTAGCCTCCTTCTAATTTAAGTGCAATCCGTCCTTCTTGGACAGGTCACCTCTACCCTAAAGAGCTTCTAAAGATCCAAAAATGTGAATCCTTCTCCCATACACCAGCTGCTCAAACACGTATTCATCTGCTCTATCCTCCTATTCCTGCCTTCACGAGCTCATAACACTAGCAGTAATCCAGATATTACTACTCTCGAGGACCTCCTTTTTAAATTCCTGCCTACCTCTCTGTATAATCTCCCTTCAGAATCTCAACCTTTTCCCTTCCTACCTTGTTGGTTCTGATGTGTACAATGACCTCCTGCTGGCCCCTCTTCGCCTTGAGAACATTCTGCACTCTCGCTGATAATCCTTGATCCTGGCACCAGGGAAGCAACACAACATTCTGATTTTTCACTGCTGGCCACAGAAACATCTGTCTGGACCTCGGACTAGAGAGTCCCCAAACATAATTGATCTCTTGGAACCCGACGTACGCCTCATTGCATTAGAGCCAGTCTCAATACCAGAACCTTGACTGTTTGTGCTACGTTCCCTTGAGAATCTATCACCTCCTACATTTTCCAAAACAGTATACTTGTTTGAAATGGTGTAGACACAGAAGGTTCCTGCATTAACTGCCTACCTCTCTTACTTTTCCTGGAGTTATCCCATCTATGTGACTGTATCTGCGACTTTTCCACCCTTTCTATAACTGCCACCCATCACATGCCCTTGCTCTTGTATATTCCTCATTGCCTCTAACTGCCTCTCCAACCGATCCATTCGATATGATAGGTTTCGCAATCAACAGCATTTATTGCAGATACAATCCTCAGTAACCCGTAAAGTGTCCCAAAACTCCCACATCCGACAAGAAGAGCATATCACTCTACTATTTTTGCTTCTTTCAATCTGTAGACCCAGAAAATAGCACTGTCTTATTCCTCTACAAAACATTGCTCCAGGTTAAATTAATCTTATGGCTTATATTTTAAGTTTAATCAAGAGACATATCTCAATAAAACTTATAATCACTTACTCACTACTGCAGACTTAAAATATTTACTTATCTGTTTCTGTGCTGTGACCTCTCCCAAACAGGTTCCTCCAAGATTAGTTGTGAATTTCACTGTTTGTTAATTTTCCCAGATGTACTCTGAAGGAGTATACTTAGGAAGGAAATCAGGACGGCAAAAATGGGACATGGGATAGCTTTGGCGAATAGGGTTAAGAAGAATCCAAAGAGTAACCAGGGACAGAATAGGGGCCTCATAAAAATCAACAAGGCTGTCCAAGCGTGAAACTGCAGGATATGGGTGAGATACTAAACGAGTATGTCGAATCAGCATTTATTGTGGAGAAGGATATGGAAGCTAGAGAACTTGCAAGAAATAAATAGTGATATCTTGAAAAGTGTCCATATTACAGAGAATGAGATGCATAAAGGTGGATAAATCCCTGGGACCTTCCCAAATCTTTGTGGGAAACTAGGGAAGTGATTACTGGAACCCTAGCTGAGATATTTGTATCTTTGATAGCCATGGGTGACAGCTGGAAGACTGGAGGTTGGCTAATGTAGTATCATTATCTAAGAAAAGGAGCAAGAAAAAGCCAGGGAACTGTAGACTGGTGAGCCTGACGCCAGTGGTGGGTAAGTTGTCGGGAGGAGATTCTGAGGTACTGGATTTACTCGTATTTGGAAAGGCAAGGACTGATTAGGGATAATTAACATGGCTTTGTGCCTGGCAAATCATGCCTTACTAACTTGATTGAGTCTTTTGAACAAGTGGCAAAGAAGATTGATGAAGGCGAAGTGTTGAGTGTTGGCTACATCAACTTCAGCAAGGCATTCAACATTGTTCCACATGGTAAGATCACATAGAATCCAGAGAGACAGCTAGCCATTTGAATAGAGATCTCTGAAGTTGTGATGAAGAGTCATCTCGACTCAAAACATTAGCTTGCTCACTCTCTCCACAGATGCTGCCTGACCTGCTGTGATTTCCAGCATTATTTGATTTTGGTTCATTTGGATACAAAATTGGCTTGAAGATAGGAGACAGAGGGTGGTGGAAGAAGGTTGTTTTTCAGACTGGAGGCCAGTAACCTCTGGAGTGCTGTGCATGATTTGAATGAGCTGCCAGAGGAAATAGTGGAGGCAGGTACAATTACAACATTTAAAAGGCATCTGGATGAGTACTTGAATAGGAAGGGATTAAAGGGGTAGGGGTTAAATGGGACTAGATTAATTTAAAATATCTGATTGGTATGGGTAGTCACTCTTACTGTCGAGGCTGTACTGAACTCGCTATCATCGACAAATAAATGCCCATAACTCAGTCACAAATGGCTGTTCGGGCTGCCCACAATTAATGCTGACAGTAACACCTCTCAAGGTTGCTGAATGTGTAATCATTCTTGCAAGGACATAGATGACAACACGTAACATTTAATAACAATAGCAGCACCGTACATTGCTTCTAACAAGTCAAGGTTGCAAAATTAGTTGTTTCTCTTGAATTATTTAATCGACCTGTAATATACTACAAGCATCACTACAAGATTCAAAACAGTTTCATTCAATAAAAATGCCTCCCCCTATCATTGCACTGAGGAATAAATATTCTTTTGTAATCCCTGTAATGAGAAATGTAAAGGTTTCTGATCTAATTAACTGGTAATTAACACAGTGAAGCATTGTGAAAAGAAAGACAAGGAAGTCTGTGAAAGTTTGTGACTGGGGGTAGACAACATACCTGTCCATCTCAGTGATTAGTAAACCAAGAGCCAATTACAAAAGAAACAACATGGCTCCGCTGACTAACAGTACTCAAAGGGGAGCATGTGCACTCCTAAGTTTAAATCGTATAAGTTAAGATGCCTTCGTGCCTTGATGCCTTGCTGCTGTATGCTGTAACTGAGCTGTAGATTGCAAACAAAGGTCATCGTAATGTGCACCACGCCTCGGACTCTCACTGAAAATATGAGATCTAATACTTACATATTATCATGGACAGATGCATCTGCAGCTGGCAGATTGGTAAGGATGAGGTCAAGTATGATTTTCCCTCGTCGGTTTCCTCGCCACCTGCTGCAGATCCAGTCTAGCATGTTACGTCCTTTAGCACCTGACCAACTGAATGAGTGGTACTGCTGCTATGCACTCTTGGTGCTGGATATTGAAACACCTACACAGGGTACATTCTGTGCCCTTGCCATCCTCAGTGCTTGCTCCAAATATTGTTTAACATGGAGGAGTACCAATTCATTAGCCAAGGGAGGACGGTACGTGGTAATCAACAGGAGGTCTCCTTGCCCATATTTAACCTGAAACCATGACACTTCATGAGGTCTGAAGTTAATACTGAGGACTCCCAGAGCAACTCTCTTCCGATTTGTATATCGCTGTGCCACCACTTCTACTGGGTCTGTCCTGCCTGTGTGACAGGGCATATCCAGGATCGTAATAGTGGTTTCTGGGACATTTTCTAGAAGGTATGAATCCTAGAGCATGACTATGTCAGTTGTTGTTTGACTAATCTGTGGCACTAGCACCCAGATGTTAGGAAGGACAACTTTGCAGGGTCAACAGGGCTGTCTCTATTGACTTTTCTGATGCTTAGGTCGATGCTAGGTGATCAGTCTGATTTCATTTCTTTGAGTCTTTGCAGTGATTGGCTTGCTTGGCGACTTCAGAAGGCAACTGACAATCAACCACACTGCTGTGCGTTTGGAGTCACATGTAAATCAGACGAGGTAAGGATGTCAGATTGCCTTCCGTGAAGAAGGTTGGTGAATAAGTGCATTCTTAACTCCAGATTATTTTAAAATGGAATTCAAATTCCACTATCTGCCCTGGCAGGATTCAAACTCGGGTCCACAGAACTTTAACTGAGTTTCTTGATTAACAGATTAGAGTGGTGCTGGAAAAGCACATCAGATCAGGCAGCATCTGAGGAGAAGGAAAATAGACATTTCGGGCAAAAGCTCTTCATTAATAGTCTAGTGATAATACCACTAGGCCATTGCCTCACCATTTCTTCCTTCCCCTTCTTAAAAAGTAGAGTGACATGAGCAATTTTCCAATCCAGTGGGAGGACTCCTGTATCTAAGATTATTGTTAGGGTGTCTACAATGTGCTCCCCGACTTCCATTAAAGTTGTTGGCTGGAAATAGTCAGGTCATGGGAAACGATCATTCTGTCGTTCCACTAAGTTTCTCATTACTGATGATTTATTTAATTTTACTCAGTTCCTGACCCGGTTCCTCCAGACTTCTGGCAAGCTATCCTCCTTTTCTACCCTAAATATTGCAAAATAATCATTCAACATGTCTGCCATTTACCCATAGTCACTGACAAAATCATGGAATCCCTACAGTGCATAAAGCTCAATTGCCATTCAGCCCAGCAAGTCACTCAGACCGTTCAAAGAGCATGCCATCCAGACCCAAACCCAGTTCCTCATTGTATCCCTATAACCTTACATTTACCTGTCAAGATTAGAGTAGTGCTGGAAAAGCACAGCAGGTCAGGCAGCATCTGATGAAGGGCTTTTGCCGAAAACGTCGATTTTCCTGCTCCTTGGATGCTGCCTGGCCTGCTGTGCTTTTCCAGCACTACTCTAATCTTGACTCTAATCTCCAGCGTCTGTAGTACCCACTTTCGCCCAAAGTTACCTGGCTAACCCACCTAGCCTGCACATCCCTGGACTCAACAGACAACTTACCACAGCAAATCCACCTAACCTGCACATCTGTGGACTGTGGGAGACAAGTTGAGCACCCAAAGGAAACCTATGCAGACACAGGAGAATGTGCAAACTCCACACGGACAGTCACCCAAGACTGGAATCAAATCTGGTGCTGTGAGACAATAGTGCTAATCACTGAGCCACTGTGCCGCTTTTAGGTCCTCTTTCAGTCCTTAGTGGGCTAACATTGCTCCTGGCCACCCATTTTCTCTGTTACATTTACTCTTATTGATTTTAAAGTGGTCTTTTAACCAGAAGGGAGAGGCACTGGCTTGTTAGTAATGTCACTGCACTAATAATCCAAAATACCAGGCTTACATTCTGGGGACATGAGTTCAAATTCCAAGATGGAAGATGGTAAAATTTGAATTCAATAGAAGGTCATTGACCTAACAGTAATCACATCATAAAAACCCACATGGTTCACTAATGTTCTATGGGGAAGGAAATCTACCACCTTAAATGCTCAATGGGCAAAAAATACTAGCCTAAAACCGATCTCATTAACAATTTTTTAAAAAATTATGAGCATGAGCAATCATCTTAATTTCCCACTTCGACCTTATGCTGACCACTTCCTTCAGCCTCCTACAATGAACCTCAATGTAGGCTTGAGTAAAAGCAACCACTCCCTTTGACTCTGCACTGTCAATTTGCCATTTAATCTCTCCACACTCCACTCCATCACAGATCTTCTCCCCAAAACACTGACATGTTTAAAGCTATTATTTAGATTAGATTCCCTCCAGTATGGACACAGGCCCTTCGGCACAACAAGGCCACACCGATCCTCCAAACAGTAACCCACCCAGACCCATTCCCCTATCCTATATTTACCCCTGACTAATGCATCTAACACTATGCAATTTAGCATGGCCAATTCACCTAACATGCACATCTTTGGATTGTGGGAGGAAACCAGAGCACCCAGCGGAAACTCACACAGAGACAGGAAGAATGTGCAAACTCCACAAACAGAGTCACCTGAGGTCAGAATCGAACCTGGGTCCCTGGCACTGTGATGCAGCAGTGCTAACCACCGAACCACCATGCTGCCCAGATATTATATTTAGAATTTTTCCCAGTTCTGATGAAAGGTCATCAATTTTCAACATTAAACAATTCCTATAAGTTAAAGATAATCTTTTGGTAAAGGTAAAAAGTCTTTTATTTTACTGATAGCATACTTAGTTGAAGGAATGCAGCAGCTTTTGAAGTATAGCAGCTATTGCTGAAGGAGAAACAGGAATACAGACAAAGAAACTGAGTAATCATAATGGCAAAAGGATAAGCAATAAAGACAAGAAGTTGGAGATAAGGTTATTGGCACCCAAAAAAATGGATTTGAAATTAGAACAGTTACAGATCTAAGAGATTTGGGAATTAAAAGATACAAATCAATACAAAATTGTAAGCTGATACAAATAGAAACTAAGAAACAATTGGAATGTTGGCCTTAATCCCAATAGAGTTGGAATACTTAAATTATAAATCAGTTGCATAGAGCTTTGTTCAAACCTTGTGAGAGTACTATATTCAGTTTGCGACATGTCCCTTAGGATGTCTTGGAGGGGGTTAAATGCAAATTAACCAAAAGAAATGGCCTTAGAGAGTTAAATTAGGAGGACAGGTTGTGTGAATTTGGCTTGTACGCCTCGACTGAGGGATGATCAGATCAACTCTTCTCAGATGCTGAAAGGTATGTAACGGGTCACAAGGCGAGAAATTATTTCTTCTAATGGGGAAATCAAGAACAAAAGAACATGACCTTAAAATTTGAACTAGCTCATTCAACAGTGAAATTAGAAAGCACTTTTTCCACACCAACGATAGCATAAATCTAGAAATCTCTGCCATTAAAGAGAGGTCAGGCCACAACTGGAGTACTGTGTGTAGTTCTGGTCAGCTCACTGCAGGAAGCAGCATTTGTGAACAAAAAAAGTTAACATTTCAGGTCAACAACTGTCATTAGACATGAACTCTTTCTTTCTCCACAACTGACGCTTGATTTTTTGAGTATTTCCAGCACTTTGCTTATATTTCAGATTTGCAGCACGTGCCCAAAAATCTGCTTTAAAATGTTTCACTCTACGCAATTTGTTTTTAATCCCCAATCTCTATCTACTGACATTATTTTACCTTTTAGTTCTCTACTATTTCTGGTTTCCACAGTTATAATTTTTTAAATCTGGATGACAATTTCTTTTGGATAATTTCTCTCTTTCTGTTTCATATGTCACTCTCTTCTCTCGATCCTTTGCTTTTCTTCCTCCAAATATTTACCTGTCTAACTCTCTAACCCTTCTTTTAATCACTTTGGTTATAAAACTGCTGACTCACCATGAACACTCTACCAACATAAAAAGTCTACTAAAGTTAAGTAACACTTTTATGCTGGGAATCTGATGATTAAGTTACAAATTAATTTCACAAAGAAAATTTTCTACATCTGAATATCTACCTTCAAAGCCAGTAATACATTACAAAATGTCAATGCTTTTATATATGATGTCACATGGTGACATTATGCAAGTACACACTCAAGTTTCCCACACAATACATGTGGTCCAACAGTCATGTTGAATCACACTGGAGTTTATTAGCAGCTGACTCAGCAAAAGTATTGAAAAGGATAGTCAATTTTATTCTTGAAGAATGGAGTACAGTAAAGGATGAACTGAAAGAAAAATAGATAAAGCTTTCCCAATGGCTGAGTTTTTTTTCTATGTAGATGGGTTTTGCAGATTAGAAAGCCTCTAGATTGAATTTCTTCTCTGTACCATTAGGGAACCTTAACCAGATCTTATCAGAAGGCAGGAGGGTTGGTCTCAACACTGAATTAGGGATTATTCATAACTCCTACTCACTAACAGTGGCCTCAATACATATGTGCTCATGATTAAACATTAAACGAGGTAAACATTAGGCTCAACACTGATATATGAACAGCCTCATGTTAAAGTTTATGGGGCTGAGTACAGAAGGCATCATAAAACACTTGCTCAGCAAAATGTCAATGTCCTCAAAGGAACATGAAAAGAACAGCACAGAAAATTTGAGGGAAACAAAATAAAAGAAACTGGAGGTAATTAAAATGAAGAGAAGAAATACATCCATTAAAATAAAAGCAAAGGAATTAATATGCCAGAACAGAAAGTACTCGGAGAAATTCATCAGGTCTGGTAGCAGTGATGGAGAGAGAAACAAAGTTAATGTTTTGTGTGATCTTCTTTGAAACCCTGGACTGTCAACATCAGATACTGTCAAACTTATCAGGTTTCTTCAGTACTTTATATTAAATAAATTTATAGGTTGCAACAAGAGTTGAGGGTTGAGGAATAACTTATTAAGTAACAATGGTACCTGCTTACTGCAAAGAAAAAAAACATTTTATATTAAAATCAAACCAAAATTCCATTCTGATTTTGGAAGGAAAATGGGACTGAACCAGTTTGCGTTCAGAGATTATATTCCACCCCATGTATAGTTTTGATTTTGCCACTTTCTGGTGAGAAAGGGATTCCTAAGGAAAGATCTTGTTTTACCGAGGGATTAGAATGGCTGAAGACAAAAGATCTAATCAATTTGATAAGAAGGAACCATACCACTTTTTATAATCTGTAATTAATGCAAATGTCTCTTCAAATGGGTAGAATTATTAGAATTCAATTTAATAAAGACATTAGTTATCTCTTCTTTACCTTTTAAATACAGTCAAGACTGTGACAACTGCATTAATATAAAATCACCAATGTGATCTCTACATGCAGTTGGTGCATGTATTGCTTTCCTACCTTCTAGCCAAGATAAACATTTATAACATGAGAATCATTGACCGTTAATTGTTTATCTTTGTTGGTATTTCTAATCAAACTGTTCAGAGTGTTGTGATATACTGCTGGAGCAGTTAGGACTTGAACCCAAGCCTTCTAGGTGAGAGTAAGAACACTATCACTATGCCATAAGTGCCTTTTTTTCCTTATACACAATTGAACATTCTTTTCCCCAATCATCATAATGTTCATTGTTTCCAATTGGATATTTAATTACATTAGAATCTTTTTTTTTCCTTAGAATTCCTAAAGTGTGGAAACAGGCCCTTCGACCCAACCCTACATTTTCCCCTGACTAATGCACCTAACCTACATATTCCTCAACACGATGGACAATTTAGTTTGGCCAATTCATCTAACCTGCACATTTTTGGACTGTGGGAGGAAACCGGAGCCCAGAGGAAACCCACAAGGAGAATGTGCAAACTCCACTCAGACGGTTGCCCAAGGCTGGAATCGAACCCGGGTCCCTGGTGCTGTGAGGCAGCAGTGCTAACCACTGAACCACCATCTGCCCCACTGATTTCTAATTCTACCATCTGCCATGGCAGGACTTGAACCCTGGTCCCCAGAACTTTATTTGGGTCTCTAACTAATAGTCTCGCGATAGTACCATTATGCAATCGCCTCTGCAAATTTCAAATTAACTAAAGTGGTGGGCAGTAATTGTGAACGTACCACTGTTGATATATACACATCTCCATTGCAGGTGGGTCTTAAAGATGTACAATGTGCAATGCGTTACTCCATAAATAAAAGCTTACAAAAACTGGTGTTCCCGTATTCTATCCGCTACATAACTATCTGCATTGTAACCTCAATGTTTAGCTTTTTCTTCATTATTAGACTTTTTAAAACAAATATTGATTTTGTGGAGTGATGTGTAATAATTCTTAACCATTTTGTAGAAAGCATATATGTTAGGTAAAACATACCATTTGTGAATATTCTCCTTTTATCATCAGTTCTTCTTCACCACACGCAACGAGGGGTGGAGTTGGGAACTCTAAAGGCAAGTAGTACTCTTCAGTCTGCACTCCAATTGCAGTTTTTGGTACTGTTGCTAAAGTAGACACAAAAACAATTTATCTAGTATGTCATTATTTGTTTTTATTACTCATTCACACAAGTCAAATTCTTTTGGCAAAGCAGATGAGACCAACAAATGTCAGTTATTTAAAATCCAGTTTATTTCAGAAGATAGGCCTTTTAGTTGATTACTTTCCCTCCATAATGGCCTTGCACAATACAGGCACTGTTTAATCATTATCTATACATATTCACATTTTACAATGTTTTCTAAAACATCATCAGTACATTAAGTAACATTTGAATAATTAGTTGATTAATTAACTTGAAATTTGCAGCGAATTGTTTAGTTTCTGACCAGTGAATAAGACAAGTTTGATTTATCTGACAAAATTATATATTGTCACGTTAGCATGTAATTCTATTTTTGGAGACAATACATACAAGAGGGAGACATTTACGGTTTATTCTGGAGTCAACAAGGAAACATGTCATTCAGTTCTGTGTTGGTGTCAATGTTCCACACCTGCAGCAGTTTTTTGTGCATTAAAATTTTCTTTTACATCTGTTTCAGTAAATTTATCAGTAAGTCTTCAGAGTTTGGTTACAGATTAATTTGGTCATAGAGCACAGAAACAGATCCTTCGGTCCACTCATCCATGCCAACCAGGTATCCCAAACTTAATTAGTCCCATTTGACTGTGTTTGATCCATATCCTTCTAAACTTTTCCTAAAAATGTACCTGTCTAACTGTCTTTTAAATGTTGCAACTGATATCACCTCTACCACCCTGGCAGTTCATTCCATAAATGCACCATCCTGTGTGAAAAAGTTACCCCTCAGATCCCTTTTACATCTTTCCCCTCTCACCTTTTCCTTCAACTTTTGGACTCCACTACCCTTGGGAAGAAATCTTGGCTATTCACCATATCTATACCCCTCCTGATTTTATAAACCTCAATAAGATTACCCCTCAGCCTCTGATGTGCCAGGGAGAAAAGTCCCAGCCTATGCAGCCTCTTCTGTTAACTCAAATCCTCCAGTTTCAACAACATTCTTGTAATTTTTTTCTGCCCCCTTTCTAATTTAACAACATCCTTCCTGCAGCAGGGCAAACAAAATTATAAGCAGTATTCGAAAGGTGTCTTGCACAGCCACAACATGACGTCCCAACTCCTATACTTAATGTTCTGACCAATGAAAGCAAGTGTAAACAATTACACCATTAAGCTAATATACCTGTTATGTATGTAGACATGCGCTAATCACACAGCATGGAATATGTGTCCAGAAAAAAAGACTGATAACGCTTTATTTACATCATTGTCTCTTTCTTACAAGTATATTATACACAAAGCAAATAATCTACCTTTAAACATCCACTGTGTTAAATGGGTATGGTTTCAGCTCCCTTGACTAAGAAATCCTCTCCATTTTAACAAATTATTCAACTCCTACACTCGCAACAAGATTTGCATCTTCAAACCCTCTCCTTCCATTTCCAAGTTTTCAATCCTCAACCACCCCAAAGAAGGTTTACAGCCCTCAAAACTCTTCGTCACAGATTAGCTTTCGTTTCAGGTCAGGCAGCATCTGAGGGGCAGGAGAGTCGACATTTTGACCAGAAGCCCTTTATCAGGCATCTGCAGTCCTCACTTTCTCCTAGCTTTTGTTTCACCCGAATAAACCACAATTTCAATACCAGCCTGCTGAGAATAAGACTTCAACCCAATTCACTGCATCTCTATCTGCCATTATTGCCGTGAACTAACAAGCTACTGACCTTCCAGTTCCCAATCGTTGCTAGTTGCTGTCCTAGTCTAACCCAGACACTGGCTGCCAGTCTCTCTCTCTCCTCTCTACCTCACCGTTCACTGCAAGACCCCTTATACATTACCTCTACCCAACATTATGATATACTTACAATTATTATGTATTTAACAGACATCCTCCTGCTGTCCCGCTCAACACTTCCTACATCATCTGCAAATTTCTAAACTGTATTCCTTTTACCCAACAACCTCACAATAAAATGCAATGTGCCATTTGCCTTCCTAGTTCCTTGTTGTACTTGCATGCTAATTTTCAGAGTTCCTTGTACAAGCACATCCAAATCTCTTTCAACACTAACATTTGATTCTCACACCTTCCAAAACATTTCTGCTTTTCGATTTTATGAACAAAATTAAGAAATTCCATAGAGAACATAGAACAATACAGCACAGAACAGGCCCTTTGGCCCACGATGTTGTGCCAAACACTTGTCCTAGCTTAAGCACCCATCCATGTACCTATCCAATTGCCACTTAAAGTTCGCCAATGTTTCTGACTCTACCACTCCCACAGGCAGCGCATTCCATGCTCCCACCACTCTCTGGGTAAAGAACCTACCCCTGACGTCCCCCCTATACCTTCCACCTTTCACCTTAAATTTATGTCCCCTTGTAACACTCTGTTGTACCCGGGGAAAAAGTCTCTAACTCTCTACTCTATCTATTCCCCTGATCATCTTATAAACCTCTATCAAGTCACCCCTCATCCTTCGCCATTCCAATGAGAAAAGGCCTAGCACTCTCAACCTATCCTCGTATGACCTATTCTCCATTCCAGGCAACATCCTGGTTAATCTCCTCAGCACCCTCTCCAAAGCTTCCACATCTTTCCTAAAATGAGGCGACCAGAACTGCACACAGTACTCCAAATGTGGCCTTACCAAGGTCCTGTACTTCTCCATATTACGTTCCATCTGCCATTTTGTTGTGTGCACTTACTTAACCTGCCTATATCACTTTGTGGCCTGTGTTGACCCCAGAACTTAAAAATGTCTTGCTAAAGACGATGTGGACTACACTAAGGATGCTACTTTAATTGATTCTTATTGTTACCTGCTCAAAAAATTAAGTTAAAGTATTCAACTTCAATCTTCCCTTAACAAAGATTGTCAATAGGCAATTAGCTTTTACAGGCGCCAATGATGACTGCATTGGCGCCACCTCATGCTGATGACTGCATTGGCGCCACCTCATGCTCCCGCGAGGAGGCTGAGCAATTCATCAACTTCACCAACACATTCCACCCTGACCTTAAATTTACCTGGACCATCTCTGACACCTCCCTCCCCTTCCTGGACCTCTCCATCTCCATCAGTGACGACCGACTTGACACTGACACCTTCTACAAACCCACCGACTCCCACAGCTACCTGGATTACACCTCTTCCCACCCTACCTCTTGCAAAAATGCCATCCCATATTCCCAATTCCTCCGCCTCCGCCGGATCTGCTCCCAGGAGGACCAGTTCCACACAGAA
>NC_057712.1:101284210-101316113 GCF_004010195.1 Chiloscyllium plagiosum | reverse complement strand
AAACTCGATCCCCTGACCTGTCCGGACTTGTCCGACCTGCCCAGCTCCTTTTCCACCTATCCACTCCACCCTCTCCTCCCTGACCTATCACCTTCATCTCCTTCCCCACTGACCTATTGTACTCTATGCTACTCTCTCCCCACCCCCCCCCTCCTCTAGCTTATCTCTCCACGCTTCAGGCTCTCTGCCTTTATTACTGATGAAGGGCTTTTGCTCGAAACGTCGATTTTGCCTGTCCTCGGATGCTGCCTGAATTGCTGTGCTCTTCCAGCACCACTGATCCAGAATTAGCTTTTACAGTCAGATTAAAGCTGTTTATTAGGTTTCCTATTTGTGAGAAGCTGTTATTAGGTTTCCTTAGTTTTTAAGATTAGTTAATTTGAGATTTATTGAAGTTAACCTGTGGTTGGTAATATATAGGCCTGATTCTAATGAATAAAATTGCAAGACAGTTGCCAAATAGTTTTAACAGACTTCCTTTTTTGCAAACACAATAAGATTTTTAAAAATCTAGTGTCCTTCCTTTCAGGTCATATAAATTTTTCTAATTTTACAAAATAATGCTGTTTGCCATCTAAATGGGTAAACTGCACTTCATGGAGAAAGTGAGGACTGCAGATGCTGGGGATCAGAGCTGAAAAGTGTGTTGCTGGAAAAGCACAGCAAGTCAGGTAGCATCCAAGGAGCAGGAGAATCGATGTTTCAGGCATAAGCTCTTCTTCAGGAATGGCTTTCAGGAAGCCATTCCTGAAGAAGGGCTTATGCCTGAAACATCAATTCTCCTGCTCCTTGGATGCTGCTTGACCTGCTGCGCTTTTCCAGCAACACATTTTTCAGCTCAAACTGCACTTCATGATAATTATACTATATGAAATTTACACATTCAACTCAATATTGACCTTAACAGGAGCAAAATCAACAGAAAAAGAAATACCTTTCTTCTTAGCCACACTTTCAATGTCTTTCTTTGGTGATGTCTTAAATATGCGATTAGCATAAATATTCTTCACATCCAGTTCCTTTTCCTTCTCCTTTTAATAAACATGAAAACAAGTAAATATTTACACATTTTACAAGAAAGAGCCTGTACATGTTTCTCACTAGTCTGACTGTCACATTCTTATAGATACCTTGGCTAAGCAGCTAATTTAAAAGTTTGATGATCAGGTCCATATTTTCTTGATATCTATAACAAAGTTTCAGCTGAAGCAGAGAAGGTACAAATAGTGTTATTGAAAGGTATGCTTTTAACATTAAAAGAAAACTAGCTAAAAGTTATGAGATCAATACAGGCTATAATATCTCTCCGCTCATTATCTCTGTCATATATTTTCTTTCGTAGCTTTTCTTCTAAGTGCTATTTTTGTTTATGTGATGCGGACTGACTGGACCAGCATTTATTTTACATTCCATATTATCCTGGATGAGGTGGTGGTGAGCTGCTTCTTGAATTGCTGCGGTCCTTGAGTTATAGTACACTCTCAATGCTGTTAGGAAGTCAGTTTTAGAACAGTAAAGGAATGGTGATATAATTCCAAATCAGGATAGGGTGTGGTTTGGAAGATTAATTGGAAGGTGTTAGTGTTCCCATGGTAATCCATTGAATTCATCCTTCTGACCTGCTGTAGCAGCACAGTATTTAAATGGATGGACCAGTTCAATTTTAGGTCAATGGTAAACCTCAGGATGTTGATAGTGAGGAATTCAGCAATGGAACGATCATTGAATGAATGGGTGATTGTTTGAATCTGTTGTTGAAGATGGTCATTGCCTGTTACTTTAGTAGCATGGTTGTTACTTGCCACAACTCAGCACAAATCTGAATGCTGTCCAGGTGTTGCTGGGTGTGGGCATGGACTGCATCAATATCTGAGAAGTTACTAATGCTGCTGAACATTGTGTAATTATCATAAAATCCTTCCATCGGAAGGTTAAAAATAGGGAACACAATTCATAAAGCAACTTAAGATTGTTGAACCTAGATCACTACTCTGAGGAACTACAGTAGTGATGACTGGCTTCAACAACCACAAACATCCACTTTTGTGCTAGAGATTACTCCAACCAGGTTTTCCCAGAGTTATACACATCTTAGTTTTGTCAGAGTTCCTTCATGTTGTACCCAGTCAAATGCCACTTTGATGTCAAGATTAGTCACTTTCACTTTAGTTCACTTTCACTTCAATTCAGTTCATTTGTCCTTTTGTGAATCAAGGCTGGAATGAATCAGGATCTGAATAACACTGGCAGAACCCAACCTGAGCTTCAGGGAGCAGGTTATTTTTCTTTAACAAGTGCTGCTTTATAGCACCGTCAACCATCCCTCACATCATTTTGCCAGTTACAAAGATTAGGTGGTATTTGGCCAGGTTGGATTTGTCCTGCTTTTTTGCACACAAGACATGCCTGGATAATTTTCCACATTGTCAGGTAAGTGCCAATGTTGTAGCTATACTGGAAAAACTTGGCTAGAGGTGCAGCTAGTGTTGAGTACTATTGCTGCAATATTGTTAGGGTGGCCACCTGTAATAATGTCTTAAATGAAGACTATTAAAACACTTATGAAGTTAGGAAGGAAGCTTTATAAAAGAAATAGAAGCTCTTAACAAAGTTTTCATTTTGGATCCATTCCATTAGAAAAACAATTAACTAGTTGCACACTAGAAGTTTAATGCTTTCAAAGTCCACTTCCTAGCTGGAGTTTTATTTTGATCAATTACACACCGTAATTCTCCTCTGCATTATAGAATTTTAAACAGCCTGTTTAGAGATGTTATTACTCACCTCTGGACTTGAACCCAGGCCTCCTGGCTTAGAGATAATGGCACTACTACTGCACCACAAAAGCCCTGACTCTTCTTTACATACATTTTAAGAAAACCAACGACAGCAGACTTTGTTTTAATCAGCATTTTATGAACTGGCACTCTTGATAAACCAGCAAAACTTATATACCTGAAACACCAAAACTTTCCTGTATGACAACTGGTTCTTCTATAATGCAACGGTTGTGTTCTAGTGCAATCCCGCATTATAGAAAAATTGCGCTTTAGAAACAGTGCTTAAAGTGTCAGTGATGTAATCGCATTACAGCCAACATACGTTTTTAAAAGTTTCCCCAATTCGTTAATCGCATTACTGCAAATTTATGTTAACGAAATGCGCATTATAGCAGAACAACCTGTATTGCGATCTCTACAATGTCTCAGTCAGTAGACAATGTGAGTGAGAAGACTCTATGCCAGTAAGTTTTATCTAAAATAAAGTTGCGTTATTATTGAAGGGATTCATACTGTAAATAAAGCACAACAGTGGCGGTATAGCCTCTGCATTACATTTCTATTGCTTAGTGTGTACTTTTACACTGATTATGTTGACCTCTTGATCAGCTGGAATATTTTATCAACGTGCACACTCCTGGCCCCACAGGGGCAGTTAATAATAAGTTTGGTGTAATTAGTTCACACCAACTGCTTGCCTTGTATTTAAGTATTTAGCACCCTATTAGCAGAATTAGATATTAACTGGCTTCTATCTTTTAATAATCAAAAAACTATTCATAAGGAAGTACACAAAATTACAAAACATTATATGTCACATTCTATACAGTCTTTAACAAGTGACAGTTGCATACGTTTGGATATATAACTGGCAAACCTCTGAAAATCAACACACATCTGCAGCTTCAACTATATCTATGAAATTTGACTTTAACAATAAATATTAAATTTATTCTGACTGTGTAGCTAACAACAATGATGAAACCAGGACTTTTTTTAAACATGCAACAATTTCCCATTATAATTTTCATTTAATCTATGAAAATGTCTGTAACATATTATTGTTAATGGACTAGAAGAACTTTTGTCTTTTTGATACAGCCACTATAAAGTGAAATACCTTTAGTTTCTGACCAAGATGCTGGATGCTATCCTGGAGATTTTGAACATTTTCCTGAGCCACATGCGCCTTCTTCCTCTCAGAGGCCACTTGCCTGAGGAAGCTGTGGTTGGTTAGCTCCAAGTTTCTTTCTAGTTCCTTAATATGAGAGACAAGTTTAGAAAATTACATTTATGCCTCACATTGTCTTCAACTTTACCACGTCCTTAAAAATGAATTGTTTTTAAATATCCATTTCTTTGTGGCACTGAAGGTTTGGGTTTCATTTGGGGCAGGATATAATTTTAATTACAAGCAGATGGTCCACAAAATTGATCACAGTTGATGCAATGAACACACAAAAAGTTTGTAGGATTTGCTCTGGGCATCCAGCTGGGAAGACCAAGGGCTTCCTGTAATCCATTAGAAAAATCAGGTTTCACCCACAGTTTGAAAAAACTGGCCTTGAACATAAAGGTCAACTCAGAATTTGAGTGCTAAGTATGTCCATGATGCAACAAGAATAATTTCCTTTGGGAATCTGAGAAAATAGTTAATCTCAGGCTTAAAAGGTAGGAGAAGATTGCAGTTTTATGGACAGTTAATTTTCAGAATCCTAAAATTCAAATCACCTGGATTTCATATAAAAATTATTACCTTTAATATAATAGATCTATCATTTCTATTATAAATCAGAAAACAAATAAAATATTAGGATGAAAAAATTAAAATACAACTCCAGCTAAATTGTCTCAGCACAAATCGTTCTGTCCCTAGCCTTATAATCTAATGATTTCTAACTGAGGATATTTTGAGGACATCCTAATTCAGGATATTAAGAGTATTTTTGAAGTTGGTTTAATTCAACAAAAATTCTTAATAAAACACGAACATTGCTTCAGATTTCATGCTAGTGCAGTATGTATGTTTAATAAAAGTAAGTAAAATCTCATTGCTTCACAACTACCCTGCAGCTGTCACGATGACATACATAATTAGGGTCATGTTGTTCTAAAACTAATGTTACAAATCATCCTGCTACCAGATTTTTCTAACAAGGACAAACACAAAAAAATGAATGAGAAAAGAGGAGCGGACTGAGGGAAAGTGGGTGAAAAAGGGCTCAATTGAGATAACAGAGAGTCAGGAGATACAGGGAAGGGATGGGGTATGAAAATGTCTTGGAGAGGAGAGGATCAGGTAGTATACGTGAAAAGAGAAAACTCTGATGTCTTTTCATTTCAGCTAGAAGATGTTAGAGACATAAAAAAATTTAAGTGATTTCTGAGTTTAGGAAAAAGAGGTAGCGAAGCAAAGTATGGCCTAATAGGCTGGAATACAAGAGAGGGTCATTCTTGTTGATTGAACAGAATGACCAAGTTAATGAAAGGGCATGCACAGGACACTGCCTGCACAGAGAAGTGCTATGGATGTTAAGGTGATTGCAGAGCTACCCAATGTGCCATGAAGATATTGGACCCTTTGAATTGGTGAAACCAAATGAGAGAAAAACAAGTTTGGTGATGACATCATGATGAAAGGCGCCAAATGATTAACTGAATATATAGGCAGCTCACTACAAAGGTGTCAATAAGCACTCCCCACTGTAAGCCTACCCTTTAGTTCTTTCCTCCCCAATATCCCTACTTTACTTGTCTCTATTTGTTTCAAACTTTTTACATCTCTAACACCTTCCAGTCAAAAAGCCATTGCGCTCTACTCTCTCCATAGAAGTAGCCTGATCTGTTAGGTACTTCCTGCATTTTCTATTTTTATTTCAAAGCTTTTACCATTTTGTTGCACACATCCTTGAAACACATTGCTACTGATTTATTCTTCTGCATGCAGCTGTCCTGGCAGACTTGATCATAATACACATTTGCACTATGTAAATTTGACCAAAATGCAACCAGTAGAGACATGGATTTTCACCTCATTTCATAATGTTAAATTTGTCAAAGACATAATAAGTGTTTCAATTCTGAATGATTAACACTAATGAAGATGGGTATTTTTATTTGTTTTAGCTACTAAGGTTCACTGATCAAACAAATTAGCTTTCCTACAACCAAATTGTCCATAATAAAATACTCAAGCTCCATTTCAGTTTTGGATACACAATGTAAAATTAGCATCCTTTTTGAGTCATGCCTTAATTACGTCATCAACATAAGACAAGTCCTATTAAGGGTTCTCAACATAAAAAAATGAAGTTAACTTTATGACTGTTCAAAGCATTGTTTAAAAGCTATGAACAAATGTTGAAGACAAGTGCACAGCATGAATGAGTATTATAAACATGTTGAACTTGTATCACAAGATTTACAAAATTTAAATTATTTGAAGCTTTAGCTATGGAACTGTTTTTGGTCAGGCCTCATCACCCAAGCTGCTATAAATTAATTTAGTTTCTTTTCAATGACTCAGTGACAAAACTTACACTGATTAAGCAGCATTTGGGAAAACCCAATCCCATGTCTTGTGCACTCTGATACATAATGGGAAAAAAATATTCGCCTACCACACATCAAAATATGTGATGTGAAGCATACAAGATAAACGTAAAACAGTACCTTCAATTTTCTTTCACTCTCTTCCATTTTGACTTCAGCTTTGGCAAGCTTCTGTGCTAGTTCATCTCGTTCCACCAGATGTTTGTCTTCTGAAAGTTTCTTTAATTTCTGAAGAGAGCTTTTCGTGCGATAAAGTTCTTCCTCAGTATCTTTTAAACGTTTTTCAACTGCTCTTTCGTTCTCCTGTGATTTTCGAAGTCGTTCTCGAAGTACCCTAACCTCATCATTATGATGGGATATGAGCAATGCAATCTCATTTTCTGTGTCCTCAAACTTATGAAGGGCTCTCTCTTGTCTGTGCTGGAGTCGCTTTAGAATTTTGTTTTCTTTCTGCAAATCCTCCAACTTAGCCTGCAACTCAGTAACTTCATTTCGTAGTTCATTAATTTTCAGCAGCCTGGCAGATAACATGCGTTTGGTCACTAAGTCTATGTCTTTGTGAATAGGTTCTTTGTTTAAGCTCTGGGTGCGTGATCCCCAACGGCAACTACCATGGTTTGCTGGATGCTTGGAACCAGATTTCCGATTAACTGTAAAGAATTACGAAGGTGTCATAAACTGCAAATTGATTAGTTTAAGTCAAAAACATCATTAAAACAGGAACAAAAAAAATTATTCAAACATTCAAATGAACTCAACTATCATTTATATAAACTGAAATACTGTACAACTCTAAAATTAATTGAACTGAGCAACCAACCTTATTTCAATTATCAAACTTATTTCCACCAATTGAAATTTCAACAGATACAAGCAAACAGCCAGAATTTCAGATATATTTTCAACTATAAACACAGTTCAAGGCATGAAAGGAGAACAATACATTTATTCAATATATCTATACTAGGAGTATATAACTCAAAGCCCAAGTGTCAAGTTCTTAAGTGGAAAAAATAAAAGTAAAAAGACAGAGAACTGATAATTTAGTGTCTGAAAAGGGAAGCTTCAATGTTATTTTAGTCTCATTCTCACTGCGTGTAAAAGCTCCATCGTAAGCAAAATAAAATCAGACTCTTCATTTTACCAAACACTGTTTTGAGTACAGCAGTGAAGGTGCTGCAATTTGCTGCCGATGCTTTACTTTGACATATTCACTGGATATCCACAACTATGTAAAGACTTGTAAAAAGGCAGTATTTTAATTATTCAAGAACATGGGTGTGGTAAACCAAGTGCGCCTTTGGGTAACGAAAACAGAGAAACATAAACAAAGCGTATGTCGCCTCAGTAAAAGCAAATGTACTTACGTCAGCTAAATCAAATCTGCATAAAACGCTGCTTCCCTGGTCATGCAGTATTTTCACTAAAAGGACTCCAACTATATCTCTATGACAACACTGCTGAGATTCAGTACATCCGACATGTCATACCAACAAGGCGAATACAAATGGCATCAAATGCAAAATGTAGGTGAGGTTACTGAAACTACTCCTCCATCAACTATGCTGGAAGAGAGTAAACAAATCTAGCAGAGGATTAGCTGTGCCTGAAGACCAATTAGCTCAGCCATTTCAGATGGGTGAAACAAAGGTGCCAAAATTAATCCCAGTTTAACTGCAGTGTGGAAGTGTCATTAAGAAATAGAAAAGAGATACAAGAAAATAAACAAAAGATAAATTCCATCTTGTTGCTTCCTAGCAGGCCTTATTAAAATCTAAGTATATCAATACTACTCACAATCATAAAATATTGATGCATATTATATATATTATATGAATAGATTTTTTAAAACAGCCGCTCAGATTGGCTACCAAAGGGTTACTACCTACCATGGGGCTAAGTTATGGCCCTTAGAAGGAAATAAAATAGGTATAGGAAGAAAAATTAAAATTTACTATAAAATTTGATGTACTTCGATTCAGAGAAACAAGCAGCTACCAACAAACTGAGTTGACACATTGATCTCTGCAGCCTTCAAGGTAGCAGAGAAAAAAAAAGTTCAGTTGAGTTTCAAGAACACATACATTTAACTAGCCAATCATTTCCTGGTAAAATGTCAAATTAATATGTTGCCAAGATCTTCTGTTTTACACAAGATTGCAATTTTTTTAGTTAATGAAATACCTGTACTTAAATTACTTATTACCGATACTTTAAAAAATCTCTTTTTATTAGAGTCAGAAGTCACACAACACCAGGTTACAGGCCAACAGGCTTATTTGAAAATCACAAGCTTTCAGAGCACTGCTCCTTCATGAGGTGATTTCACATCTCTTTTTGTTGGTTATACTCTCTCTCTCTACCTTTCACCATGCTGTCCTCTTCTAGTTCATTAGATTTATAATTACTTTTTATTCATTTGTGGGATGTGGGCATCACTGGCTGGCCCATTACTGTCCATTACTAGCTGCCCTTGAGAAGATGCTGGTGAGCTGCCTCCTTGAACCGTTGCAGTCCACCTGCTGTGAGTTGACCCACAATACCATTATGAGGAATTCCAGGATTAATGGATTAATTCCGGCGTATGTTTTCTTTTGGGTACACATAAACTGAATGATAGGGCAAGCTATATTGAGGTATGACTTTGCCGTGAAGGATTAAGTCAGAACAAACAAAGGAAAAAAAAAAGACTTGCATTTTATACAGCATCTTCCACAAACTCAGCATGTCCCAAAACACCAACCAAGTACATTAAAATGTAGTCACTGATTTATTAGAAGGAAACATATCTATAAAATAGAATCTCACTTGTACCAGAATTATTTGATTATTTTAGGGACACCTGACCATAGGACAAATTTTTATTTTAGTTTAAAACAATTTACAATACAACCAACCCTTTTCCATTTTAATGTTGGTCTGTCTTCACGATCTGAGCACAATCAAAATTTTCTTCAAGACAAAATTAACAAAACAGAAGTAATTCACACTGGCTGCTGACACTGACAATGCATCAATAGTCTCAACCTTAATCAAGATGTACGGCACCTTGATATGCTATACTGACTAAAACCAAATTCCTTTCACAGCAGTAGATCTTTAATCAAGTCCATTTTCTTTCGACTTAAAAGTTGCTCACCTTTGGTCCAGTCAGTTTCTTCCATTCCAATACCAAAACTCTAATACACCAACTAGGGACTCAATTTCTCCAGACCTTTATCATAGAATCCCTACAGTGTGAAATAAGGCCCTTTTGCCCAAGAAGTCCACACTGACCCTCTGAAGAGTAACCCAACCAGACCCATTCTCCTACCATATTATCCTATACATAGGAACCTCAATTATCTGGCATTCGATTAACCAAATTTTGGATTATCTGAACAAGATCACAAGGTCCTGATGCAAGGCTAACTATGTTATCCGGCCTCGATTAACCAAATGAAATACCCCCCACGCATGTCCTTCAGATAATCGAGGTTCCTCTGTATTTACCCCTGACTAATACATCTAACCTACACATCCCTGAACACTATGGGCAATTTAGCATGGCAAATTCAGCTCACCTGCACACGTTTGGATTGTGGGAGAAAACCAGAGCACCCAGAGAAATCCTCGCAGACACGAGGAGAGTGTACAAACGCCACACAGACAGTTGCCCAAGGCTGGGATCAAACCCAGATCCCTGGCGCTGTGAGGCAGCCATTTTATCTATTACAAACCAAAGAAATGAGTCTCATTCCTCCATTTCCTCTTTTCTCACTAAGTTTGCAAATGCCAGAAGATTTCATATTTTCAAATTCCAGGTCTTTGTGATTTGCATGGCAGGTCTGATTCTCTAATAATGGTTATTCCTTGGTCTGTTTCATTCTATCCATCATCAGTTACAGTGCTTTCAATTACTTGTCTCCACTCTTAAATTGAATTTTTCTGTCCTGCTTTCAAAGGTCTCTAAAACACCCTTCATCTGGGCTTTCAGCACCTATTTTTCAATTGTTTCCTTTTCTGCACTATTGGCTTCCATCTTTATGTGGCTCTGTAAAATGCTTAGATTTCACTTATGAATGTTAATAATGCCACTATCAATACAGACTTTTGAAACTTGCAACTCCAATAATAACCCTACTGTTGAACATAATTAATTCTAGATGTAGGTTTGCTCGCTGAGCTGTTCATTTTCAGACATTTCATTACTATACTAGGTCACATCTTCAGTGAACCTCCAGATGAAGCACTGCTGGTGTGTCCTGCTTCCTATTTGTATGTTTGGGTTTCCTTGGGTTGGCGATGCCATTTCCTGTGGTGATGTCATTTCCTATTCTTTTTCTCAGGAGGTGGTAAATGGGATCCAAGTCAATGTGTTTATTGATAGAGTTCCAGCTGGAATGCCATGCTTCTAGGAATTTTTGTGCAAGTCTCTGTTTGGCTTGTCCAAGGATGGATGTGTTGTCCCAGTCGAAGTGATGCCCTTCCTTACCTGTATGTAAGGATACTAGCGAGAGAGGGTCATGTCGTTTTGTGGCTAGTTAATGTTTGTGCATCCTGGTGGATAGTTTTCTGCCTGTTTGTCCAATGTAATGTTTGTTACAGTTCTTGCAAGGTATTTTGTAAATTACATTAGTTTTGCTTGTTGTCTGTATAGGGTCTTTCAAGTTAATTAGCTATTGTTTTAGTGTGTTAGTGTGTTTATGGGAAACCATGATGCTACCATTGTGGGCTACCATTAGAATGGGTACCCAATGAACACAGTCCGTCGATTTCTCAGCAACAAACCCAAACAAGCAGAGAAAACACATCCAGAAACCCTAGCCACTCTCCCTACATCAAAGACATCTCAGAAATGACTGCCAGACTACTCAGACCCCTTAGCATCATGGTAGGCCATGAACCCACCGACACAGCTAATGAACTTGAAAGACCCTATACAGACCATAAGCAAAATTAATGTAATTTACAAAATGCCATGCAAGAACTGTAACAAACACTACATTGGACAAACAGACAGAAAACTAGCCACCAGGATTCGTGAACATCAACTAGCCACAGAACGACATGACCCTCTCTCACTAGTATCCTTACATACAGATAAGAGAGGATACCACTTTGACTGGGACAACACATCCAACCTCGGACAATCCAAACAGAGACACACATGAGAATTCCTAGAAGCGTGGCATCCCAACCGTTACTCTATCAACAAATACACTGACCAATATCCCATTTACTGCCCCCTGAGAAAAAGAACAGGAAATAGCATCACTATAGGAAAGGACGTCACCACAAGAAATGACATCATCAACCCAAGGAAACCCAAACATATAAATAGAAAGCAGGAAACACCAGCAGCGCCTCGTCTGGAGGCTCACTGAAGATATTACCTCGCGTGGTGACGAAACGTCTGAAAATGAACCTTCCAGCTCAGCGAGCAAACCTACATCCCGAACCTCAACCTGGGCTGCAAATCTTCTCAAAACCCGCTACTAATTAATTCTCTTTCACACAGTAGCATTCTTAGTAATAAATTACTGAATTTTGTAAGTGTCATCTGTGTTATGGTTATTTTCAAATTATTTCATATCATAGAACATTAAAAAAAAAGAAAAAAGGACCAAGTGCAGGCCATTTGCTCCATTGAGCCTGCTTCACTGTGCAATATGATCATGGCTGATAATTCAATTCATTACCGTGTGCCTGCTTCGTCTACATATCCTTTAATCCCTTTATCCCTCAAAAACAATCTAAACCCTTCTGGAAAACATTTGCTAGGCCTTGAGTGCTTTATGTAGCAGAGAACTCATAAGTTCTCTCTCTGGGTGAAGAAATTTCTAATTTCATTGTCAAATGTCCTACCATGCATCCTTAAAGTGTGACTCCTGGATCTGGACTCACCGATCATCACTACACCTCCTTCTTGTATTTACCCTGTCTAGCCCAGTTAGAATTTTATAGATTCCCATGCATGAAAATAATGCATCATAAGCAAAATAAATTCAGAGATGTGTGATAACATCAGTGAACAAGTCAATTAGAAAATATAAAAAGAAACCGGAGTGGTGTGGTGAAAAATGGAACGTCCAGCATCAAGTCAGTAAATCAAATTACATAAAATGGCTACTATTATATCTTATCTACTTATTAGGGTTCTTGTACAGTCATAGGCTCCTTACCTCTGGACCAGGAAGCCTAGGTTCAAGATCAACCTGCTCTATAAATGTTAAAAAACATCTCTGATCAGGTTAATTAGAAAATAGCTAAAAGAATATGAGGTAGTCCTATTAACACAAGTATTTAAGTATATAAAGGGACTTGATAATGTAGATGCTGGGATTTTACCCCACAGTTGTGAATCTAGAACTAATAGGCATAATGTAAAAATGAAGGAGTGTCCCATTTAAGGCAGAGATAAGGAAGGTCTTTTTTATCCTCTCGGAGAATTATTATTCTTTGAAACTCTCACAGGGAGTACTGGAGGCTGAGTTATTGTATTTAAGGGCAAGTTAAATGTTTGATTTAAAAGGATATCAAGGGTTATGGTGGCGAGGAGAGGGATTATGCGGCAAAAAAAATGGAATCAAAGCCTCAGTCAGATCAGCTATTTTCTTAATAAATATGGAGCAGATATTAAGGGCTTAAATAGCTCACTCCTCTCTACTTCTTATAATCCATAATTGTGCTCATGATATCTACTTTCCTTCAAGATTCAGGTCTATCATTGTCTTGCGGCTGCTGCATACAATATCCTAAGCTTCATATGTTACTTGGCTTCTCTGCACCTGTCATCTGAATCACCTACCTGCCACAAAGAATTTTTCTCTCCTTTGCATAATATGTTCAATTTTCTTAGAGGAGCTGAATCATAGACTAAATAGGTCACAGGTTCATTTACCAATATATCATATTTTAGACTTTAAAATTCTCCACAGCACTCCAATCAGTTAAGGAAGGAAAAGTTAGCTATGTCTTCAACTAGTTATTACTAAGTACCAAATTCAACTTCATTTTGTGATGTAAGATATGTGATTTACATATATTTTAACTTTTTTTAAGGTTAGATTTTAGGATTTTAAACTGGTGGTATTTGGGGTTTTCTACTTATTTAATGGATTTAATTGTGTATGTTTAAATATTTCTATAGCCATTGTGATTTCTTTAAAATAGACTAAGAAAGCCCCTAAGAGCTAATGGGGTTTTATTTAGCTTGGAAGAGAGTACAAGCAAACAACATACAAAGCCCAGTACATTAGGCTTTCCCTTGGAAGATTGTAGACTTGTTTTTTTAAAAGTTAGGGGAAATACTCTTAACTCAGAGAGAAAACTTTCTGTTTAATTTCAGTTTAGTAATGTTCTGCAGAAGTCTTAGTTAAACATGGATGGCTAAAGCAGTTGCGCCTGAGAAAGGGAGAGGTTAATTTCAAATTATTAAAAATAGATTCCTCAGAGTAAAGAGTTTACTAATAGTTGCAGACTATAAGTGTGTGGGTAAAATCTTGAAGGGATTAAAATATAAAGCTCAGGTGCATGAAGGATCCAGGAAAAAGCTCAGGGCTGGGAACTGAAGTAACAGTTAAATTAAATCTATATATCTAATACAGAAGAAAATTGTCTCTGGTATGAATATTGTCAAAGGGGAGTTTCAGGAGAGTTTTTGGGATAGTTTTAAGTATGTGCATCAAAATTTTAAACTTGTGTTTATGTAAATATTTTGGTTTATTCTATTTTATCTTAATTTCTTACATCTTCATTGTTAAAAGCCAAATCTGCAATATGTTTAAGTGAGAAATCACCTAATTAAAACTAAAAAAAATCTAACAAAGCAGATTTCTAAATGGGATTAGATTTGTCCAGTACTAAACATCAGCTGGGATCACGGCAATCTGTTTGCATATTTCAACTGAAGAAAGCTGCAATACCCCTTACACTCAGTTTGCCAGAGCTCAAATTTAAGGTTCACAGAAGTAATGGTCACTTGAGGAAGGCATTGGGTGGTCCCTGGTATCCAAGGAAAGAGTTAAATGCCACAGTGGTAGTGTCCCTACTCCTGGAGCAGGAGGTCCAAGTTCAAGCTCCATCTCCTCCAGAGGTCTATTATAACATATCTGAATAAGTTGATTAGAAAATATTAGCAACATCACTTTAGGTAGGGGAGAGTTAGAGAGATGTTTAGGGGCTCGGCCACAAGGGGACACAAATAACTTTGGAATCTGATGCAGAATAGGATATGGGAGCAGTATGCTACACCTGCTGAAGTTAAAGGGGTCCAGTCAGGAAATCTGAAACCTCAAAATTTGGAGGTAATAATGCATAGCTGAGGATTTTCACAGCAAATGAATGAAGGCTTCAGCAGTTGTAAGTGGCATTTCATAGGTGAAAGGAAATCATCTTTGCAAACTTTACAGGATTAGACATTTGGCTTACTATACCCACATGAGGGTTTTTATGAGAAAGAAAGAAAAATTTAAAGAGAAAAAGATTTTAAATGATCAGCAGTTGACAGTTTGATTGAACTAATTTTAATTTGCAACTTCTACTTTAGATATTCAGGATAATAGATAAAAGTTTTATGGAAAAGGGTGAATGACAATTCACTTAAAAACATGGTAGAAGGGGATACTCTTATTTGTAGACAGAGGGAATGAACATAAACCAGAGAGTTTAATCTATATATGACACTTCTGGTATAAAGAGAATTCTGTTAATATAAATATCATTTTAAACACACAAGTGAATCTGTCCAATATATGTCATCTGAAAATTCATTTTTTTTTTCAACAGCTTATCAGATGCCATGTTAATGAGAAATAAAGTACATTGCATTAAATATTAAGTGATAACATAACTTGGATGGCTTGTGTCAAATCTCCAGTAAGCTATTCTGGCACTTAATTGATGGAATCAGTGACTGCATTATAATCCCTCACTCAATATTCACTCTCTCCACCTAATGGAAAAATAACTGATATCAATATTTACACAGAAAAATCACCTGATGAAGGAGCGTCGCTCCGAAAGCTAGTGTGCTTCCAATTAAACCTGTTGGACTATAACCTGGTGTTTTGTGATTTTTAACTTTGTACACAGAAAAAGCATGTCATAAGTAAAATCTTTACTGGTAGGAATTATCCCTGGATTAGTAAAGGTTGGTCTTCTGTCAGATTTAAGAAGCAGAACTACAGATCTGTTGCACTGAACTATGGCAGGTTTGTCGTATGAGAAAAGATTGGGTCAACTGGACTTGTTTAAGAACATAAGAACTAGGAGCAGTAGTAGGTCATCTGACCCTTCGAGACTGTTCCACCATTCAATAAAATCATGACATCTTTTTGTGGGCTCAGCTTCACTTGCCCACTCAGTATAACTCTTAATCGCTTTACTACTCAAAAGATTATCTATCTTAGCTTTAAAAGAATTTACTGAGGAAGCCTCAACTACTTCACTGGGCAGGGAATTCCATAGATCACAATCCTCTGATTGAAGAAGTTCTTTCTCAATTCAGTCCTAAATCTGCTCTCCATAATTTTGAGGCTATGCCCTCTTGTCTTAGTTTCACCCACCAGTGGAAACATCCTCTCTTCTTCTACCTTGTCTATTCCCTTCATAATTTTATATATTTCTATAAGATCCTCCTCATTCTTCTAAATTCCAATGAATATAATACCAGTCTACTCAGTCTGTCCTCCTAAGCCAACCCCTTCAACTCCGGAATCAACCTGGTGAACCTCTTCTGCACCCCTCTCGTGTCAGTACATCCTTTCACAAGCGAAGAAACTAAAACTGCATGCGGTATACCAGGTGTGGCCTCACCAGCATTCTATACAGCTGTAATATATCCTCCTTGCTTTTAAACTCACTTTGTTTAGAAGAATGAGAGGGGATCTTATTGTAATGTATAAAATTCTGACAGGGCTGGACAGACTGAATGCAAGAATAACATTTTCCCCGATTAGGCTTCCTAAACAAGGGGTCATGGTCTCAGGATTTACAGTAAGCCATTTTGGACTGAAATTAGAAATTTCTTCATACAGAGGTGGTAAATCTTTAAAATTCTGAAGCACAGAAGGCCTTCATGCCAAGTCACTGAGTTTATTTAATGAGAGAAATAAGTAGATTTCTAGAAGCTCAAGATTTCAAGAAGTATGGGGAGACAGCGAGATTAATTTATTGAGAAAGAGATTCAGACATGATCATGCTGAATTGCGAAGCAGGCTCAATGAATCGAATGGTCTACTTCTACTCCCACAATCTACATCAGAGTGAAGCAGACTGGGAAAAGTGGCCTACAGTCAGCATCACAGTGAAGCAGTCTGGGAGGAGTGTCAAAAAGTGATGCGAGTCAAGAAGCAGCTGATTGGTGAATAAGGTCTAGAGAGTACTTATACTATTTTTGTCTCTTTAGTTTGTGAGGTCTTTACGTGGGGTTTATAGTTTGTCATGCAATATTAATCCAGAGAAAAGGGGCCCTTGACTAATGAATATTAATTGATTTTAAGAGCAATCTAAGGATTTAAATTTAGGAGTTCAGACGGAAGAACAGCTGAAAGCTGTGGTGTGCTCCTCCTGCTCTATGTGGGAAATTTCAACGCCTAGGTCCAGAATGTGTGCAAGAAGTGTCTCTAGCTTGCACTGAGAAGTGGTCACTCCACAGGCTAAGACTCTGCAGGCAGAGAGGGAATGGATGACTACCAGGCAAAGAGCATCTTCATGATAATAGAACATCACAGGAGCTGCATTTTTAAAATTATTATACTGTATTTCTACTTTTCGCTCTTACAAAAGACCTCATATTTGAGCAAGCCAAATAGCTTATACCCTACATCTTCCCCAAAGACCAACCACTGCTACCTCTGAAATGCCATTTACTACTGCCCTGTCTTAGTTCTTCTGCTATGGAAAGTGCCCACTGTGCTTTATTATTTCCAGACTTCATAATTTTTCACTACGTATATCCAATGCTGCCAGCACCTTCCACTCATTCATCATGGTAAGAGGTATAAATATCAATCTGAAAAGGGCAAAAGGCGAGGAGAAAATAAATATAATAACCATCACCAGAGTAAAAGAACCAATGTGGCTAAAGGCCAATAATTTCCCTGATCCTGACAGGTTGCAACGTAGGGTACTGAAGGGAAGCGGAGATAGTGGATGCTCTCATTGTAATCTTCCAAGAATCCTTAGGTTTTAGCAAAGTCCCAGAAGATTTGAAAATTGCCAATGTGACAGAGACAGGTAACATTAGGGGACAGCTAGCCTAATAACTGTCAGGGAGAATGTTAAACAGGCTGTTATAAAGGACATAACAGCAGAGCATTTGACCAGCGTCAACATGGCTTTATGAGGAAAATTTGCATATTTATTAGAATCCTATGAGGAGGTGACATCAGGATAGGCAAAAAGAGGAACCAGTAATGTAATACATTTGGAATTCCAAAAGGGTTTGATAAATTTGCACATAAGGCTACTTAGCAAGAGCCCACGGTGTAAGGGGCTAATATTTTTGCATGGATTGAGGATTGGGCACTAACAAAAGACCGAGAATTAAGATAAAGGGGATATTTTCAGGTTGACAACCTGTAACTGCAGAGTGCTACAAGGATTAGTGCTGGGGCCACAATTATATTAATGACTTGGATGTAAATGTTCTATCACCAAATTTGCAGATAACATAAAAACAGGTGGGAAGACAAGTGATGAGGTTGACACTTGGTTAAGAGGGAGGGTAAAACTTGGTAGATGGAATATAATATGTTGAAATGTGAGGTTAAACATTTTGGCAGGAAGAACAGAGGAGTTGAAAAGACTGTAAAAAGCTGGATTACGCAGGAAATTAAGGATCCTCTGCATGAATCACAAAAAGCTAGCATCCAAATTCAGTGGGTAATTTGGAAAGCAAATGGAATATTGGCCTTTATTTCAAAGAGAGTACAATATTGCTAAATCTATACAAGGCTTTAATCACATCACACATGGAATACTGTGAATATTGCAAACTGTGAAGTTTTAGTTCTCTTATCTAATGAACAAGGTAATGGCATTGGAGGCAGTTCAAAGAATGTTCACTAAGTAGATCCCATCATAGAGGGACATACGTAAGAGGAGAGGGTGGGTAGGCTGGGCCTATACTCACTGAAGATTAGAAGAATGAGTGTTGACCTTCTTGAAACATATAAAATTGTGAGGAGGCTTAGATACTGAATGGTTGTTTCTCATTGTCAGGAAGTATAGGACCAGACAGCATAACATCAGAATAAAGGGTAATTTATTTAAGACAGAGATGAGAATGAACCGCTTCTCTCAGAAGCTGGTAAATCTGTGGAGTTCTTCAACACAGATTGCTGTCAACGACAGATTGTTAAGAATATTCAAGGTTGACATTGATAGATTTTTAATTAGTAAGAAAATCAAGGGGTTTAGGGAAAACTCAGGAAAGTGGTGTTGAGAATTCTCAGTTCAGCCATGATTGCACAGAATGGCAGGTGGGCTGAATGGCCTACCTTTACTCCTACAGAGAAAAATCCTCACTTTGGGCTTATCACACACATGCTTATGAGCAAGATGTTGCTCAGTCAGAATAGTTAAAAGAATGTGATTTCACAAGAAAAAAAAGGTAGGAAATGCATCATCCACTCTGCACAGTGTCTTAGTATAATAACCCACACACATCTCTCATCTGCATTGCACGCATTAGTCAACTTGCAAATGCAAACACATCAGATCCCAAACAAGAAATCTGCTTAGAGGCTAGTATTGATGTAGTGATGTCAGCATTGTCCAAAAACATGAAACCAGGACAAAGAAATGATGAAGCAGGCTCAGTGAACCATCAAAGGAACTTCAATAACTATTTCATTACTATTTCAAATAGATTTTCAGAGAGTTTTCTTCACTATAATAAAAGAAATATTAGAATAGTGTTAAGAGATATGAATATGGATTTTCTTCTGCTATTCATTCTAAAAACTGGTATAAGCAATGAAAATGTACAGAGTGAGGAGAAGTAAGGGAAAGAAAGAAAAAATTTGGAGTCGAAGATGGGAGAAAGAGAATAAGCGATATGGGAGGAGGAGGAAGGGGGTGAGTAGGGAGAGAAGGGCATTGGAAAGGTATATGATAGTGGGTACAATACTCCTGTCTTTAATATGCAATGTGTGCAATAGATGTTTACAGCATGTAAACAGCTAAGAGAGAGGGTGACAAAGTAAGGGAGGAAGAGTAGTTGCGAAGGGCAAGTTGAGGGAAGAGCAGGTGCAAGGGCTAAAACAGGCACTTAAGAGAAAGAGATCAATCACAACTGTTAATAATCACCTTATTAAATTGGCACTATTCTAGATGTAATTTCAATATTATTTTCTTCATCTTATTCCTGTTTTATGAATCTTAATTTTATATTTTGTAACAGTATAGGCAACAACACAGAAAGGGTTGTTATCCGATTATACTTCCAAGCCCACATCAACTTCAGAGAGTTACATTAATTGTTCATATAAACAAACCAACCAGAGGAAAGGATTAAACCTCCTTGCTCTAAACTATCGTGTTTTCCAGTCAAAGTTAGCATCCACTATTGAGTAAGAGAATCAATTCTGTCTTTCAGGAAATGTTTAAATGGAAGTTTCAAGCCTAAAAGAAAACTAAGTTTCCCTTCAACAGGTCTAACAAAACATTGGCATAAATCAGCATAATGCAGTACTGAACAATAGTCAAGTTAAAAGTCAACATATTAAAATAATAAACTTAAATTAATCTTTAAGAAACACTGAGTACCAAGCTGCTACCAATTACAAAACACTTTGGTGTTGATAAAAGGAAAATAACAAAACTTTTAGTTGCATAACAATATTGGGATGAGAATAGTTGGGGCTTTTTTTCTGTACTGTAGACTTTTATGTCTCTAAAGCACTTAAAGATTTGGGTTATCCCAAGTATTTAACAGTCAATTAAATACTTTTTGAAGTGTAGTAATCTAAGTACTGTGGGCAACCATGTTAAATGCACGCACAGCAAAATCCTCCTAACAGAGAAAAATCACCAGAAAATCTCGATTCAGTGGTACTTACCAAGGGATAAATGCTGGCTAAAACAGCAAGGTAATAGCTCTGTTGTTGAATAATACCACCAAACATTTCAGTTTAATGTTCCATCCAATATCTCCTCTAATTATGCATCAAAGCCTCAATACTACACTTATGTCACTCTAGGTTATGTTGTCAAGTCTCTCTACTGGTAGCGGAACACACAACGTTCTAATTAGATGTCCATATTATTTGAAACTGACACAAGAATAGAGAATAAAATGAATGTGGGGAGACTGGAGTACATCTCAACCCAAGGCTAAGTACAACTCATGGAACTATTTGTCAATTCAAAATCTGCTCTTATATTTTTAATTCATACTTTAAGTTATTTATTCATTGTCCGGTCATCTATTACTATTTCACTATCTTTGCCCTGCTCTTATATGCAATTTCTAGTGTCCTCTGTGCTCTGCCACTCCTATATTTTTCCTTTGGCATCAAATCAGTCCTACTTTCTGCATTATTGCCAACTATGATTCCTGTACCTGCCAATTCTATAATGACCTCCCAAGGATCACAATATTTCACCAATTACCCGCCTCCCTTCAGCTTCAGCTTCAGCTTCAGCCCTTGGCAAATTGCATTTGGCCCTCCTTTTTGTGTATTACTTCCTCCCAGAAGAAGCAATTTCTTTTTTAAAATGAAAAGATACGTGAACTTCACAGAGATGACAACAATTTATGTTTATGTACCACTTTTAATGAAACAAACAATCAAAAGTGCTTTGCAATAACTTTTCATTGTCATTATGGATTTATTAAAGGGAAATCATGTTTTACATCTTAAAAAGCCAATACATTTGTAACTAGTAAGACTGTTAAAGAGGAACCAATGATTTGGCCATAAATCTGGCCTTTCAAAGAGCCATTTAAAATATATTAAACAAAATAATGATTCATTTGATTGTGACAATATATTAACATACTGAGGATTAGGTAATGGATTGGCAGCAGAGAAGGGGGCATGGTTAGCAAGATGAAATTTGTAGTTTACCACAAGGATCAGAAATTGGGCCATCCCTAAGTGCAATCTCGACTAATGATTTAAATGAGGGGTTGAGTAGAACATATTCCCCTTTGCTAAAGATGCAAAATTATTTGCAAAAACAATCCTGTTTTGGTCTCCTTATCTCAGGAAAGACACACTTGAACTTGAGAAAATGCACAAAGGTTCACTGGACTAGGACGGCATGGTGGTTCAGTGGTTAGCACTGCTGCCTCACAGCACTAGGGACCCAGGTTCGATTCCAGCCTTGGGCACATGTATGTGTGGAGTTTGCGCATTCTCCCCGTGTCTACGTGGGTGTGCTCCGGTTTCCTCCCACAGTCCAAAGATGTGCTGGTTAGGTGAATTGGTCATGCTAAATCTGCCCATAATGCTAGGTGCATTAGTCAGGCGTAAATGTAGGGAATGGGTAAATACAGGGTAGGGGAATGGGTCTGGGTGGGTTACTCTTCGGAGGGTCAGTGTGGACTTGTTGGGTTGAAGGAGAAAGTGAGGACTGCAGATGCTGGAGATCAGAGCTGAAAATGTGTTGCTGGAAAAGCGCAGCAGGTCAGGCAGCATCCAAGGAGCAGGAGAATCGACGTTTCGGGCATGATTCCTGAAGAAGGGCTCATGCCCGAAACGTCGATTCTCCTGCTCCTTGGATGCTGCCTGACCTGTTGCGCTTGTTGGGTTGAAGGGCCTGTTTCCACACCTGTAGGGAATCTAATCTAATCTAGTTCCAAGGATGAAGGCATTGCCTGACGAAGAAAAGTGGGTGAGTCCTTATTTGCTGGAATTGAATACAACAGGCTCATAAAACTTCACTCTCAGTTTTCAATTGTTAAAATTAAGGTCTTGTTCAAACCATATACTAACCTGGATTCTTTTATCTAATGTCTCGCACATTGAACCTTTCAGATTTTGCAAGTCCAAAGCACAGTAAATGTAAGGAATATCATTCATACTTGATGGAATCCTTAATCTGATTTAAAAACTTGTTCAGGCTAAATCACCTTCTCCTAAATTCCAAATTTACTTTTTTCAAAATTACATTATGTCAACAGTTATTTATCTTAATGTTCAACCCAAAAATGATTTTACTTTTGCTACAAATAAAATGAACAAGCTTACCTTGATGCTGGCTAGGGTTGCTGGTCTTCTTCTGTTTTGCTTGTCCCTTTCTCCTTGGACTAGGTGTTCTGGATGCAGAGTATTCTGAGCAATACTGATCAGATGTATATGATGAATCATCATAATCATCTGAATAATAGGAGTCACTATTTTTATCATAGTCCATGTTCTTTTTAGTCTTCCCTTGATCTCTCATTGTGCTGTCACTGCTTTGAGGCGAATTGATTTTCTTTGCTTTATCACTACATGAGTTATTACCATTTGTTACAAACTTTCTTTGTGTACTTGCTCTGCCAGAATGTGGACTTCTTTCAGATTCTGAATCTACTGTTATGTCTTCAAAGTATCCATTTTGAGATTCCATGTTGGTCTAAGACAGCTCTCATCCACAACTTTTGGGCTTAAAAATAAAAATAAACCATATTTCAGCAGTTGAATGCAATCCTGTTATTGCTTATCAAAGTAAGGCAAACCCATGCTAGGGACTGGAACTCTTTCTTTGTATCTTAATATAGCAAACAGCCCTATGAACCAAGGACACCACAGACTAACAACTGCCCTCCCTCCCATCTCCACATTCAAAAAGAACTACACTCAATATTCACTAATTTACCTGTGCGATTATTCCACTTTGCACAAAAGTTACAGACAACTTGAATAAGATGACAGTGGTATGGACCAGAATTTATTAAGAGGTGTAACTCCATGACTCCAAGATAGCCTAAACTCTAACGTTTTTTTATTCTAAAGGCAAATGGCAGGTTTTGCATTCCAGATACAATTTGATTGGTCAAATTGACTGGTCAAACTACCATTCTTGAAATCAAACATACTTTATTCACACACTATAGTTAACATATAACAAACGAAAGAAGAAATTTGGAATAACAGCTCTACTGAAAAACCTAACAGAATAATAAATTATTTAACGATGAAACAGTAACTGTTCCAATATAGTAACCTCCCGTAAATGCACCCTTGGCAATTGCAAATTCAGTAAAATAGATTGTCTCACATACGATTCTCCAGTCCAGGAGGAAATACATCAGTAGAAAACTCAGAGAGCGAGTAGCATGGAGAAATGTATTGCAGCTTCCAAACCCAACTGCACGATCCCATCAACTGCTGCTGAAAAACTAAAACTATAAACATTAGCTCTATGGGAGCATGACCCCACCCATTCTGGCTACTTCTACTGTTCCAACTTTAGGAAAAAGCCCCAAGGCTTCACAAGCTGTTTATGGGATTTGAAGCAGTGCTTAGCACCTCTGTCTAAACTTTTCTTCATAAAAAAAACCAGGACAAAATATGTCTCTTAAAGCTATAGTATCATCACAACTGATACATGATGAAATTGTAGCCGATTGCATGTCCATAATCCTTTCGCTTTGGGCACTCGATAGCAATAAGTGAACATTTTAATCACTCTGATAAGGACACATTTAAATGAATGCTCTCCAGGGGATTGATGCTGGAACAAGCTACTGAAGAAAGTGAAGGTTTAAGATTAAACATAGCAAGAGGTGGCCTCAAGTGTTCCAAAGGATATCACAGACTCTTTGCCTATGGGACGAAGGGATGATGGCAATGCCATTACAGGCACACAAAATTCAATGTTGGAGTTTGACGGATATTCTGTAGTTTGGTTTAACATTGGTGACCAAGATTTTTTTTTATTAGCATTGCTTCAAATAATTTGTTGATTCACTAACAGCAATCAAGTAAATAGAAATGATCTAACTGGTTCTGATACAATCAGCCAAATCCTACATTTCATGATTTCTCAGCATTTCCACTTCTGGATAATGATGATAATAATAACTATGAGCAGAAGGAAGATGAGGTATTAATGCAACTCATTTCAAAAACAGAGACTAATTTTTCCTGAGGTGAAACAGTATATGCCAATCTGTGGTTTCAAGGAAAACAACTGGGGCTTCATTTTCAAATTTACAGATGAAAGTACACAAAATGTGCCAACTGGATTTCACTCATAGTGCACCAGTTTCCTGAAGAGGACCCAGATAATTAATTATTGTGTAAGTTGGCAAATATTGCACATAGTTTTTACCAACTCAATATACCTGTATTCCTGTTCTGATTTATCTAGACAGTACCAAAGTTTACAAGGTAGAATGAACTATTGTTATTTCTCATTAAATGCTTGCCTGATTCACTTTAAAAAGTCATTACTGTTCTCTATATCAGGTTCAACATCCAGTTTTAAATAAGGTAAGTTTCCTTTTGTTAAACTCTGGCAGGACCAAAGCAATTGCTGTTAGAAAGAACCATAAAAAAAAATCCTTTAACCTACAATTTTACCCAATCAGCATTTCTATCCTCAAGTTGAACAGAATTATTTACAACCTTGTCATCCTATTCAGTCAAACCAAATGTCTAATCCTATATTCTTTACATCATAAAATCCAGACGACCTAACATATGACATTTCCCAGCTTTGCCAAAGCTCTCATCTATTCTTTTCTAAAACTTAGGTAATACAACTCTGTAAACATCATAGAGTCATGTAGAGCACGGAAACAGACCCTTCGGTTCAACTTGTCCATGCCAACCAGATATTCTAACTTAATCTCGTTCCATTTGCCAGCACTTGGCCCATATCCCTCTAAACCCTCCTCTAAATCTATCCAGATGCCTTTTAAATGCTGTATTTGTAGCAGCCTCCACCACTTCGTCTGGCAGCTCATTCCATACACGCACCAACCTCTCACCCTAAACCTATGCCCTCTAGTTCTGGACTCCCCCACCCCAGGGAAAAGAACTTCTCTATTTATCCTAACCATGCCCCTCATGATTTTATAAACTTCGATAAGGTCATCCCTCAGCCTCCTAGGGAAAACAGCCCCAGCGTATTCAGTCTCCCCCGACAGCTCAAATCCTTCAACCCCGGCAACATCCTTGCAAATCTTTTCTGAACCCTTTCAAGTTTCACAACATGGGCGGCACGGTGGCACAGTGGTTAGCACTGCTGCCTCACAGCGCCAGAGACCCGGGTTCAATTCCCGCCTCAGGCGACTGACTGTGTGGAGTTTGCACGTTCTCCCCGTGTCTGCGTGGGTTTCCTCCGGGTGCTCCGGTTTCCTCCCACAGTCCAAAGATGCGCAGGTCAGGTGAATTGGCCATGCTAAATTGTCCGTAGTGTTAGGTAAGGGGTAAATGTATGGGTGGGTTGTGCTTCGACAGGGCGGTGTGGACTTGTTGGGCCGAAGGGCCTGTTTTCACACTGTAAGTAATCTAATCTAATCTAATCCTTCCATAGGATGGAGACCAGAATTGCACACAATATTCCAAAAGTGGCCTAACCAATGTCCTGTACAGCTGCAACATGATTTCCAAAATCCTATACTTAATGCTCTGACCAATAAAGGAAAGCATACCAAATACCTTCTTTACCAGCATACTTATCTGTAACTCTACTTTCAAGGAATTATGAACCTGCAATCCAAGGTCTCTTTGTTCAGCAACACTCCCCAGGAGTTTACCATTAAGTATACAAGTTCTGCTCTAATTTGCTTTCCCAAATTGCAGCACCTACCATTGATCTAAATTAAACTCCATCTGCCACTTCTCAGCCCATTGGCCCATCTGATCAAGATCCCAATGTACTCTGAGGTAATCCTCTTCGCTGTCCACCAATTTTGGTGTCATCTGCAAACTACTAACTATACCTCCTATGTTCACATCCAAATAATTGATATAAATGACAAAAAGCAGTGGACCAAGCACTGATCCTTGTGGCAGACCAATGGTTACAGGCAACTAGGAGAAAGTGAAGACTGCAGGTGCTGGAGATCAGAGCTGAAAGATGTGTTGCTGGAAAAGTGCAGAAAGAAGGGCTTATGCCCGAAACATTGATTCTCCTGCTCCTTGGATGCTGCCTGACCGGTTGCGCTTTTCCAGCAACACATCTTTCAGCAATGGTTACAGGCCTCCAGTCTGAAAAGCAAACACCACTACCATCCTCTGTCTTCTACCTTTGAGCCAGTTCTGTATCCAAATGGCCAGTTTTCCCTGTATTCCATGAGATCTAACTTTGCTAACCAGTCTCCCATGAGGAACCTTGTCAAACACCTTACTGAAGTCCAAATATATCACGACTACCGTTCTGCCTTCATCAAACGTCTTTGTTACTTAGAACAAAGAACAAAGAAAATTTACAACCCAGGAATGGGCCCTTCGGCCTTCCAAGCCTGAGCCGATCCAAATCCACTGTCTAAACCTATCACCCAGTTCCGAAGCATCTGTATTCCTCTGCTCCCCACCTACTCATGCATCTGTCCAGACACACTTTAGATGAATCTACCATGCCTGCCACTACTACCTCTGCTGGCAATGTGTTCCAGGCACCTACCACCCTCTGTGTAAAGTACATGCCGCGTATATCCTCCTTAAACTTTTAACCTCTCACCTTGAATGCGTGACCTCTCGTTATTGAATCCTTCACCCTGGGAAAAAGCTTATTAGATTAGATCACATTACAGCGTGGAAACAGGCCCTTCAGCCCAACAAGTCCACGCCGAAGCGCAACCCACCCATGCCCCTACATCTACCCCTTACCTAAGACTACGGGCAATTTAGCATGCACATCTTTGGACTGTGGGAGGAAACCGGAGCACCCGGAGGAAACCCACGCAGACACGGGGAGAACATGCAAACTCCACACAGTCAGTTGCCTGAGGCGGGAATTGAACCCGGATCTCAGGCGCTGTGAGGCAGCAGTGCTAACCACTGTGCCACCGTGCTACCCTTCATGATTTTGTTGTCCTCAATCAGGTCCGCCTTGAATATCCTTTTTCCTAATGAAAACAACCCTAACTTACTCAACCTCTCTTCATAGCTAGCACTTTCCATACCAGGCAACATCCTCGTAAACCTTCTCTGCACCCTTTCCAAAGTATCCATATCCTTTTGGCAATGCGGCAACCAGAACTGTATACAGTATTCTAAATGCGGCCGAACCAAAGTCTTGTACAATTTTAACAAGACCTGCCAGCTCTTATACTCAATACCCTGTCCGATGAAGGCAAGCATACCATATGCCTTCTTGACTACTCTATCCACCTGTGCAGCCACCTTCAGGGTACAATGGACCTGAATTCCCAGATCTCTCTGCTCATCAACTTTTCCTAAGGCGCTTCTATTTACAATATAGTTTGCTCTAGAATTAGACTTCCCAAAATGCATCACCTCACATTTGCCTGGTTTGAACTACATCTGCCAATTCTCCGCTCAACTCTCCAGTCTATCTATATTCTCCTGTATTCTTTGACAGTCCCCTATGCTTTCTGCTACTCCACCAATCTTGTGTCATCTGCAAATTTACTGATCAGACCAATAATGCCTTCTTCCAGATCATTTATGTATATTACAAACAACAGTGGCCCCAATACTGACCCCTGTGGAATACCACTGGTCACCTTTCTCCATTTCGAGAAACTCCGTTCAACTACTACTCTCTGTTTCCTGTTGCACAACCAGTTCATAGATAGAACATGCTGTACACTATGTGACTTCACTTTCTCCATTAGTCTACCATGGAGAACCTTATCAAATGCCTTATTAAAGTCCATGTATAGGACATCTACAGCCCTTCCTTCATCTATCGACTTGCTCACTTCCTCAAAGAATTCTATTAAGTTGGTAAGGCACGATCTACCCTGCACAAAACCATGTTGCCTATCACTGATAAGCCTATTATTTTCCAAATATAAATAGATTTTATCCCTCAGTATCTTCTCCAGCAACTTTCCCATCACTGACGTCAGGCTCACCAATCTAGGAATATCCCTACAACCCTTCTTGTACGGGGGATAACATGAGCAACCCTCCAGTCCTCTGGCATCTCACCTGTGTGTCAGGGCTCCAGCTATTTCCTCTCACCCCTCCCTCAGCAACCGGGATAGATCCCATCTGGTCCTGGGGATTTGTCCACCTTAATATCCTTTAGCCTGCCCAACATAATCTTCCCTCCTTATGTCAATGTGACCCAGAGTAAACAAACTTCTATCTCTAATCTCAGCATTCTTCACCTCCCGTACCTCAAGTGAACACTGATGCGAAGTAATCATTGAGAATCTCACCCATTTTCTCAGGTTCAACACACAACCTTCCTTCCTTCCTCATCCTTTAGTGGACCAGCCCTTTCTCTGGTTACCGTCTTGCTTTTTGTGTAAGAATAAATAATATTTCTTCAAAAAATTCAGTCAAGTTCATGAGACATTATTTCCCACGCACAAAGCCATGTTGACTATCCCCTAATCAGTCCTTGCCTTTCCAAATAAATGTAAATCCTATCCCTCAGGATTCCCTTCAACAACTTGACCACCACTGATGTCAGGCTCACCAGTGTACAGTTCCCTGGCTTTTCCTTACCACCTTACATAGTGGCACCATGTCAGCCACCTTCCAGTCTTCTGGCACCTCACCTGTGACTATCAATAATACAAATATCACAGCAAGGGGCTCAGCAATCACTTCCAGTTCAACTAATTCCTGGATGGTCAGGCATCTAGTTCTACACACCCATCATTTCTGTTCTTGCTGACCTATACTAGTGATCAATCTCCTAACGTCTCTGATTTAAACTGTTTATCCTCATTTCAGGTGTCTGTTCATGGCCTTACCCTTCTCAATATTAAAATCCACTGCCACTTGTCTGTCCGAACACAAGAACATAAGTACATGATTAAGCCATTTAGCTCCTCAAGCCTGCTCTGGTATTCAGATAATGTTGTCTATTCCAAGCCAGGTTGCTGTGCTATCTTCATAACCCTTGATATTATTAGTAACTACAAGTCTTTCAATCTCTGTCTTTAAATTATTCATTAGTTGAACTTCCACAACTCTCTGGTGTACAGAATATAGGGAAGGTGACGGCCTGGTGGCATTATCACTATTCTATCACTGCAGATGGTGGAATTTGAATGCAATTAAAAAAAAGTCTGGAATTAAGAGTCTAACAACGACTCTGAATCAATTGTCATAAAGATCGATCTGGTCCACTAATGTCCTTTAGGGAAGGAAACTACCCTCCTTACCTCGTCTGGCCTGCAATGTGGTTGACTCTTAACTGAATTTTGGGCGATTCCGGATGGGCAATAAATATTGGCATAACTAGTGATGCCCTCATACCAAATGACTAAAAGTTCCAGTGATTCATCACCCTCTAAATAAAGAGGCCTCTCCTCGTATCAGTCCTAAACTGCTTGCCTTTTATTCTGAGACATCCCCCACCAACCCACTCCCAACATCTTTCCTTGCTGCTGCAAGAGGTGTAAAACCTACACCCACATTTCCCCCTCACCTCCATCCAAGGCCCCAAAGGATCCTTCCACATCCAGCAGAGATTTTCTTGCACCTCCAAACACCTCATCATCCTTGTGTGCATTGCTTTCGATGTGGTATTCTCTACATTGGGAGACAGGATGCCAACTTGCAGAATGTTTCAGAGAACATCTCCAGGACACATGCATTAAACCACCCCCACTGCCCTGTAGCTGATTACTTCAATTCCCCCTCCCACTCTGCCAAGGACATGCGAGCCCTTGGGCCTCCTCCACTGCCAAAGCCGAGCCACCCGACGACTTGAGGAAGAACACCTCATGTTCCACCTTGGAACCCTCCAACCACATGGAATCAATGTTGATTTTGCCAGTTTCCTCATCTCCCCTCCCCTCCCTTCATCCCAGATCCAGCCCTCCAACTCGGCACCACCCTTTTGAGCTGTCCTACCTGTCCATCTTCTTTCCCACCTATCTGCACCATCCTCCACTCCAACCTACCTAACTGCCTCCCCACCAAATTCCTGATGAAGAGTTTATGCTCGAAATGTCGACTCTCCTGCTCCTCGGAAGCTGCCTGACTGGCTTTTCTAGCAGCACTGTTTTAGTCTCTGACCTCCAGCATCTGCAGTCCTCATTTTCTCCTGAGTCTGTGTTCCCTGGTTCCAGACACCACAGCCAAGTGAAACAGCCTTTCCACTCCTGCTCTTTCTATTCCTTTCCTTAGTTTATGTGAGTCCTTCATTTGTCTAAACTCTAGATAATACGGTTCAGTCTCCTCAATCTTTTCTCATAGAACAGTTCCCACAATTCCAGGAATCAAACTTATGAAACTCTTGGTTATACTTCCTCTTTGGCAAAAATATCATTCCTTCGGCAAAGGAACAAAAACTGCACCCAATAATCCAGCAGCAGTCTCACTAGTGTTCTTATATAATAGAAGGTAGCTTTACTCCCTTGTGTACTCAAATCCTCTTGCAATAAAGACATCACTTGTCTTTCATAGTGGTTGTTGTACCTCCATGCTAGCTTTCCATGACTTATGGAGATCAATACTTACAATGTTTCATGACTGGAGAACTACCCTGCAACCTTCGCTCCTTCTACCAAAATGTTCTTCTGATCTCTTTTGCAATCCTACTTCCTTCACCCAAGCAGGATGCCTTTATCCATAAAGATCTGTAAACTGTTTCACTCCCTTTAGAAGGTCCTTCTTAAAGTAAGCTTCTCTTGGTCACCCATATCCATTTTTGTCAGATTACAATACAATGAATATAAGAGACATATTCAAAGTTTGTGAGAACATTTGTAGCTCGGGTGCTCATTGTTGTGGTTCTGTTCGCCAAGCTGGGAATTTGTGTTGCAGACGTTTCGTCCCCTGTCTAGGTGACATCCTCAGTGCTTGGGAGCCTCCTGTGAAGCGCTTCTGTGATGTTTCCTCCAGCATTTATAGTGGGTTGTCTCTGCCGCTTCCGGTTGTCAGTTCCAGCTGTCCGCTGCAGTGGCCGGTATATTGGGTCCAGGTCAATGTGTTTGTTGATAGAATCTGAGGATGAGTGCCATGCCTCCAGGAATTCCCTGGCTGTTCTCTGTTTGGCTTGTCCTATAATAGTAGTGTTGTCCCAGTCGAACTCATGTTGCTTGTCATCCGCGTGTGTGGCTACTAAGGGTAGCTGGTCATGTTGGTGTTCATAGATGGAAATGTGTTGCTGGAAAAGCGCAGCAGGTCAGGCAGCATCTAGGGAACAGGAGAATCGACGTTTCGGGCATTAGCCTTTCTTCAGGGATGAGGAAAGTTGGTCCAGCAGGCTAAGATAAAAGATAGGGAGGAGGGACTTGGGGGAGGGGCGTCGGAAATGTGATAGGTGGAAAGAGGTCAAGGTGAGGGTGATAGGTCAGACTGGGGTGGGGGCGGAGAGGTCGGGAAGAAGATTGCAGGTTAGGAAGGCGGTGCTGAATTCGATGGATTTGACTGAGACAAGGTGGGGGGAGGGGAAATGAGGAAACTGGTGAAACCCGAGTTCATCCCTTGTGGTTGGAGAGTTCCTAGCCGGAAGATGAGGCGTTCCTCCTCCAACCGTCGTTT
>NC_057712.1:101266887-101282334 GCF_004010195.1 Chiloscyllium plagiosum | reverse complement strand
TCATGCTGGTTATCGGGTCCTTTGTCCTGGTGAGTTGTTGTCTGAGGGTGGCTGTTGGTTTGTGTGCTGTTATGAGTCCTAGTGGTCGTAGTAGTCTGGCTGTCAGTTCAGAAATGTTTTTGATGTATGGTAATGTGGCTAGTCCTTTGGGTTGTGGCATGTCCTCATTCCGTTGTCTTTCCCTTCGGCATCTGTTGGTAAAATTGCAGGGGTATCCGTTTTGGGCGAATACGCTGTAGAGGTGTTCTTCTTCCTCTTTTTGCAGTTCTGGTGTGCTGCAGTGTGTTGTGGCCCTTTTGAACAGTGTCTTGATGCAACTTCTTTTGTGTGTGTTGGGGTGGTTGCTTTCGTAGTTCAGGACTTGGTTTGTGTGAGTGGCTTTCCTGTATACCTTTGTGGTGAATTCTCCGTTCGGTGTTCTCTGTACCATCACGTCTAGGAATGGGAGTTGGTTGTCCTTTTCTTCCTCTCTAGTGAATCTGATTCCTGTGAGTGTGGCGTTGATGATCCAGTGTGTGTTTTCTATTTCTATGTTTTTAATGATTACAAAGGTGTCATCTACATATCTGACCCAGAGTTTGGGTTGAATTTGCGGTAAGACTGTTTGTTCTAATCTTTGCAAAGGCAGCATGATGATCATCCTGGACAAAGCAGAGTACATCCAGAAAGCGCAACAACTACTTGCAGATACCAACGCCTACCAAAGAGAGAGTTTGACCCCACCCCACAGCTGACCAATAGGATAAACACACTGAGGAACCTGCAAAAACACAGGCAGATAACCAGGTTTGATCTACAGAGAATGAAACCTGAAAGCAACACCACCCCCAGATTCTATGGACTACCTAAAGTGCACAAACCAGACATCCTACTCAGTCCCATCGTATCGCTACCAGGGACACCATCACACAAACTGGCTAAAGAACTACAACAGAAACTGAAACACCTGATCAGCAGATCCAGACACTCTAGACAGTCAACACAGGAATTCTTGGACATCATCAGAAATATACATATAGACAAGGAAGAAACTATGGTCTCATTCGATGTAACAGCACTATTCACCTCTATCGACAAAACCCTAGCCAGAGAAACAATAGCCAACCTGCTGGACATACAGAACAGACAACAAGACGGGGAACCTATCAACAAAAACTCCATACTCAAACTACTAAACCTGTGCCTCACAACACACTTCACATTCAACAACCAAATATATGAACAAATCAACGGCACACCCATGGGCTCACCCATCTCTGGACTCAGAGCAGAAGTTGTAATGCAAAGATTAGAACAAACAGTCTTACCGCAAATTCAACCCAAACTCTGGGTCAGATATGTAGATGACACCTTTGTAATCATTAAAAACACAGAAATAGAAAACACACACTGGATCATCAACGCCACACTCACAGGAATCAGATTCACTAGAGAGGAAGAAAAGGACAACCAACTCCCATTCCTAGACGTGATGGTGCAGTGAACACCGAACAGAGAGTTCACCACAAAGGTATACAGGAAAGCCACACACACAGACCAAGTCCTGAACTATGAAAGCAACCACCCCAACACACACAAAGGTTGCATCAAGACACTGTTCAAAAGGGCCACAACACACTGCAGCACACCAGAACTGCAAAAAGAGGAAGAAGAACACCTCTACATCGTATTCGCCAAAAATGGATATCCCCGCAATTTCATCAACAGATGCCTAAGGGAAAGACAATGGAATGAGGACATGCCACAACCCAAAGGACTAGCCAACTTACCATACATCAAAAACATTTCTGAACTGACAGCCAGACTACTACGACCACTAGGACTCATAACAGCACACATACCAACAGCCACACTCAGACAACAACTCACCAGGACAAAGGACCCGATACCCCGCATGAGCAAAACCAATGTAGTGGACAAAATCCCATGCAAGGACTGCACAAAACACTACATAGGACAAACAGGAAGACAGCTAATGATCTGTATCCATGAACACCAACTAGCCACGAAACAACATGACCAGCTATCTTTAGTAGCCACACATGCAGATGACAAGCAACATGAGTTCGACTGGGACAACACTACTATTATAGGACAAGCCAGGGAATTCCTAGAGGCATGGCACTCATCCACAGATTCTATCAACAAACACATTGACCTGGACCCAATATACCGGCCACTGCAGCAGACAGCTGGAACTGACAACCGGAAGCGGCAGAGACAACCCACTATAAATGCTGGAGGAAACATCACAGAAGCGCTTCACAGGAGGCTCCCAAGCACTGAGGATGTCACCTAGATAGGGGACGAAACGTCTGCAACACAAATTCCCAGCTCGACGAACAGAACCACAACAATAAGAGACATATCTCTTTTGTTTCTCATATCTCTTGGAAATCTAGAACTGCTGCAGGCAAGTTATTTTCAGTTAGAATCTAAACATAGTCTTTGTATATTTAGCAAGTTTTGTTATAGCACATCCTGTGTGGAAGAATCCAAGGATAGAAATACCAGCATTATTTTAAGTACACTTGTCACCTGCAGATGGAATGCATCTGTTTCGAACAGTGATTATTTTCATGACCATTGGCAGTACACAGAAGTAGTTATCTACAGGTTTTTGGTTCAATCATCCAAAGACAACTGAAAGAGTATTTTTTAAAATAAAAAGATAATAGTAGCTGGCTTCAGTTCCAGCATTTCTTCATCAAGAAAAGGTTTTGGGAATGCAACAAAGAATTTCACTTCAGACAGGACGTTTTCTGAAAGCACGCCTTTGTTGATGGTTCAGGAGGCCAATTTTTGAGTGTCAGTTCCTATTATAAGTGCTGCGCATGAAAATGTCACTGTGGTTATTGTTGTTGATACTGCAATCTGTTGCCAAAGTATTGGTTATCTTGCTGCCAGCTACTGCATGGTGTCAACATTTTTCTCTGTTGAAAGCTTGTGACTCCCAGATGCGATAAGTTGGGTCTTGGCCTTCATATGTGCAAGCAAGCATCCTTCAAACTGGCTATCTAGCTTTAGCTACCTCATTAGTTATGGAGTACGGAACTGTCTTCCATTCTAAGGATATGATAAAACAATCTAGAGCACTTCTGCTTGACGAGAGTATATAGATGTGGGAGATATGTTTTTCAGAGGATTATTGTGTTTTTGATTTTGGCTTTCCAGGATATACCCATAAAGCAATGATGGAAATTGATGAGTTTCTTTTCTTGATAGTTGCGCGTTGTCCATGTTTTAAATGAACTGGGCAAATGATAAGATACTCACTGGCAGAAATATTGAGGATATTTCATTAGGCTGAACACTTCTGTGAGCTGTCCATCCATATTACAGATATCTCCCAGACTACGACAGATGCTACATCACAGTTTCCTGTCATGGTTGAATTAGATGAATTACCCTCATCACTCGAGTTCAACATAGACTCCACCATAAGCAGAAAGACACTTCGCAAGGAATGGCATCCCAACCAAACTGCTGAAATATGGAAAGTCAATTAATTCTTACAACTCTATTGCATCAACGGACTCTTGGAAATTCAGCATGGTTCAGTTTCACAAGATATGCATGATGCAAAAATGATCTTGTAACACAAAATCAAAAGCAACAGAGGACACTATAACCACAGGGCATTTCATTCCTGACTGCCACAAAGAAGGCCTGTGCTGGGGTCATACTTTAAAGACTCCCTCTAGTATGCGCGTAAACTCCTGTATTACAGGCAAATATCAGACTGAAGGACGTGCGTCCCCCTCCACCTTCCTTCGGTCGAACAGCGAGACCTCTGGATGGAGAATTAATTCCAGTGAACACATTCCAAGTTATCCTGGTGCTAGACACAGAAGACCACTCGTCAGAAATACAACCTGCTATCTCTGTTTAAATGCAGGGGTTAAATAACGATGAGTTTAATAAACATATCACTTACGTTGACTAATCTAAACCTTCAAAGATGGGCTTCTGACCAGTTGCAGATTTGAGGATCTGTTCTAAAAAAAAGAGAAAAATAACAATTGGTTTCGGGGCGATCGGTGAAAAGAAAATAACAATCAATCGAACCGCTCATCCAGGACGATTTAAGTTAGACAAAGTGTTCAGTAAAATAAAAACAGGAAAGTAAACTCATGTGAACACCCGAATCCGACTGCAAGGCAAGGAAACCAAGTTGGTAGCTCGGGGCCGGCGCCATGGAATTAATCCTCCATCCAGGGGTCAGGCCGTTCTAACGAAGAGAGGTCGAGACCGGGGACGCAGGCCCTTCCGCCGGGTCGAGAAACCGGCGACAAAAGCGGCTCCGGCCCCATCGGACCCGGCGAACAAATCAGCATCGGCTTCAACCGCTGGAATTAAACTCCAGAGTTACCTCTGAATCAAACCAGCGGGAGCGGCTCCAGATCCCGTTCGGGCCAGGGTGGCAGCTGTGGCACCTCGACTCTCGGGTTCGGGCCGTGGGCCGCGGGCCGTGGGCCGTGGGCCGCGCGTCGCCCTGTCCAAGTCCCGCCGTCACCTCCTCGGGCCCGGCCGTTGTTATGGAAGATCCCGATCCCGATCCCACCCCCAGCCCCGGGCTCGGCTGTTGTTATCGGGCCCACTCCCCTCGAGCTCGGCCGTTACTACAAGAGCCCCTCGAGCTTGACCGTTGCTATGGGAGACCCCCTCCGTCTCGGCCGTTGCTATGGGCAGGCCCGTCGGGCGAGGCCGTTGCTGTGGGAGACCCTACCCCTGCGGGGTTGGCATAAGCTCCTCTCCTCTCCGTCGTGTCGATGATAGGGCCGTCTGTTCCTTCTGCCTCTCTCCTGTTTGCCCTCACCGCGTCTACGGAGCGATGTTTAAAGCGGCAGCTACCAGGGTAACCCTGGGCGCGCTGCTGCACCCACAACAAACACTTAGGTGGCTGCAAAAACCCTCAGAGGATCATGGCAAAAGTTGTGGCAGGAATGGGCTGGGGGCGGGGGCAATGCATTAAGGTCCAAAGTTTCGACGACGAGACATAATGAGAGGGATGTCGTATCCCTCGATGAAAAAAATCTTTTTTGCGGGGGGGGGTTAACCTGGATAAACAAACTCCATTGAATTAATCTTCTGGTTTTCTTTTGACAAAGTATCACGTGTGCAAAGAGGTTCAGCGAATCCTTCAAGTTTCTTCAGAACTGCACCGTGAGCAGAGGTTGATGGCTTGGGGGTCAACGCGAGCATTTGCCAAAACTGTTGATTTCTAAATGGAGGTACATTTAGAAGCAATGACCAGCGAGTCCATTAAGCGATCGATCTCAGCAGTGACTCTGTCTCCTGGGAGAGACAAAACAAACAGAAAGAGAACACCAGAGCCAGGAAGAGAAAACAGCCCAGAAGATTCCTATCCAATTTCATTGGATAATGAAGTCATGGACACAAAAACAGAAATTGCTGAAAAAACTCAGCAGGTCTGGCAGCATCTGTGGAGAGAAATCAGAGTTAACGTTTCCAGTGATCCTTCCTCAGAACTGATGGTAAAGTCATGGAGTTGTGTATTTGTAAATGTAGGTTGGTTATACCCAAATCTAAATTTCCACAATCTATCTTTCCAACTTGCGTACTTCTCTGCTGTTAGAGTCCATATCAGACATCCAATTTTGGATGAACTGTAACTTATTTCAGCAAGCCATTATCACAAGAACAAAGCCATCATCCTTACCAGCCACAATAAATTTGCCTCACTTCTGACTCAGTCTGAATTGAACTGTTATAAACTCATTTAGGAATACCGAAATGGGAGTAAGTCATTCAGCCAATCAAGCTTATTCAGTCATTCAAACAATCATGCGTGGTCATCTAAATGAGTGTCACTTTCCTGTACTATTCTCATATCTCTTGATATAGTTGGTTTCTGGAAATTATCAATTGTATAGAGTCATAAAGATGTACAGCATGGAAGTAGATCCTTTGATCCAATTTGTCCATACTGACCAGAAACCCTAAATTAATCTAGTCCCATTTGACAGCATTTGGCCCATGTCCCTCTAAACCCTTCCTATTCATGGAGAACCATCTATCTACATTCTGCAATGTAATGTCCTGAAATAGATTTTTATGTTTCAATGAAAGCACCTCTCACTCTTTAAAACTCTGGAGAATACATGATTTGGAGATGCCGGTGTTGGACTGGGGTGTACAAAGTTAAAAATCACACAACGCCAGGTTATAGTCCAACAGGTTTAATTGGAAGCACACTAGCTTTCGGAGCGTCGCTCCTTCATCAGGTGGTAGTGGAGGGAATTTAAAGCAAAACTTTACAGTGTGATGTAACTGAAATTATACATTGAAAAATTGATTGTTAAGTCTTTCATCTGTTTGAAAACCATGATAGTTTCACTTCTTTCATGTGTAAATCACAAAACCTTTTTTTAAAAGTTGGATTCTCAGGTTAGCTGTTAACAATGGGTGATAGCTAGACAATATGTTGAAGGTGTTAGCCCCCTGTGTTCTCTGTCTAAGCCATGATGTTTAGATTGATTCTAATCTAAAAAGTGAGATAACGGAGTTTTACATGAATTCATGCAGTTTTTGAGCTCAGAGTTTTACATGAATGCATGCAGTTTTTGAGCAAAGTACAACGTAACCCTGCAAATACAAATTTACCCCACAAAATATATGTGTGCATGTGGGTCTTTGTCTGTGTGTGTATGTGTGTGTGTGTCTGTCTGGGTTAGGGTTGTGAGTGTGAGAAAATGTATGTGTGTAGTGAGTGTAGAGTGTCTTAAGTCTGTGAGGGGGTGCTTGTGGGAGTGTGTGTGTGTCTGTAAGGGTGTGTGTGGGTGTCTGTGTGCACGTCTGTGTATGTGTCCATGTGTATGTGTGTATAGGAGTGCCTGAGTGTGTGTGCAGGAGTGTCTGTGTGTATAGGAGTGCCTCTGTGCGCTTGTGTGTGTGTGTGTCTCTGTGTGTGTGTATCTGTGTGTGTGTAGAGTGCAATGGTGGTCACCTGTAATGTGATATGAACCTAAGGTCCCGGTTGAGGCCCTCCCTATGGACTTAGCACCTATTCACATTGTATTCCATGTGTCACAGCTGTAATGAAAATGAACATCAAATTTCAATTTCATCTATCATCTGATTGTTGTGCCTGAGACCTTTCATAGACTAAAATGCTTTTAAAAAGGTAGAAACATGGTCCTAAAGTGGCTGCAGTGATCAAATTGAGGCAAACTATTCAAGACCCATGTGGAAATAACTCGGACTGTTGAGATTACCATGTTATCTAATGATATGAAAACCAAGTAACTGAGTCAGCATCAAGAAATTTGCATCACCTGTTTAGTTCACACATGTATGATAATTTTGCACATTAGGAAAGAAAATGGAGCTAAAGTTTGGAATATACACTGAACAATATTAACACAGCTGCTTTTGAACAGCAGAGCAGATGAAAGAAAAATTAATCTGTGACAACAGCAGCTGGAACTCTGCCTCCATGCCTGTTTCTCTCATCATCTCAGAACAGCATCCAGTGAAAAAACAAATTGAGGAAACAACCATTCATTAAGAATTCAATGGTTGACAGATTTCGCTATTGGAGAGAATACAAGTAACCATTAAATTTTGGTTGCTGCTTCAAATCTAACATATAGTTGTTTGGCAGTATAGCAATTGAGTTTTGTTTTTTTTGAGTTTTTGATTTTATTGAAACTATTCATTTTGCACTCGTCAGAGCAATTTACAAGAATACCAACATTTATTCTGTATAAGAGGAGAGCTCTGACTGATTGGCAAGTGGACTCTCATCGATAAGGACATTGCCATGAAGAATGCAATAAGGGTTAATATTGTTTAACAGTTAACTTAAGGCTTTGTTTAAATTTAAAGTTAAATAAGTTGATTCTGATTAGCCAGAAATGACTTTTACAAGTTTGTTAAGTCGAACTAGGTGATTCTCAATCAACCTCAATTGTAAATCTATATCTGTGTATTACCCCATGTACAGTAATTTTATTTACTAGTATCCTGTAAGGGCTCTTATCAAAAGTCTTCTTAAAATACAAATACACCATGTCCATTCATTCTTCTTTATCTATGCTATAAATAGCATCCTCAAAAAACTCCCAGCAGGGTTGTCAAATGTGATTTTTATTTCATTAATCCATGTTGACTTCTAATCATCAATAATTTCATTATTTTTTAAATAATTAGTTATCATGAACTTTATAATATATTCTAACATTTTTTAACTATTGCTATCAAATTTATCAGTTTATAGTTCTCCATTTATTTTTCCCTCCCTTCTGAAATAGAGCTTATATTTACTATTTTCCAGTCTGCAGGAACCTTTCCAAAATATATATTTTTAAAGATAGCCACCAATGAATCCATTATCATTATAGGCATTTATTTCAAAACTCTTGGGTATAACCTGTCTGGTCCAGGGGATTTATCAACTTCACTCCAGGTTTTTTTTAATAAGTTCTTTGTTAATACTAATTCCTTTCAGTTCCTCACTTCCACAAGTTCCTCTCATTTCAGGGTAATCTTCTGTATCTTTCTTGACAAAGCTAGATGTAAAGTAACTGCTTAGTTCTTACGTCATATCTTATTCTTCACTATGAATTATCATATCTTCATCTGTAATAGCACTAGGAGTAATCAGACATTACTGCATTTGAAATCCTGCTGTTTAATCTCTTTCCTAATTTCATAAAATCTACTCTCAGGACCTCATTGCCCAGCCTACATATATTGTGAGTATGAGTGTGGATCATAACCTTTTCCTCAGAAAAATGTCCTACTGTTGATCTCTGACTTCCTTCATCCTGGGACAAGTAAAGCAACATACAATCCTGAAGTCATGTCTATGGACACAGAAATGCCCTATCAAATGCCCAAACAAATCCCCTATCATTTTTGGTTTTCTCTTTTTCTTTCTCCCTTTTTGGGCAGCTGATACACCTGTTGTGCTGTAGATTTGCCTTTGGCTTACACTTCTTTGAGGAACCATCATGCTTATTGGTGTCCTTAATAGAAAACCAGTAAGCAAGCAAGATCGTCTGCGCAGACTCCTATAATACCCACCTAGTTTTCAATATCGTCTTCTGCCTTGTAGATGAACCACTATGATTCCAGTCACCACTCAAATTCAAAACCCCAGAGCTGAAGCTTCTGCACTGGTGACACTTCCTTTTGTCTTTTACTTGCCAAATGCCATAGAATGGACATTACATTTGGCCAAGCCTCCCTACCATACCTTATCATTGCAAATGATCTGTTATAAGTAAAAAAAATCATGCTAGTTAGTGACAGATCAGCATTCTTCCTTGTACTAAAATGAAAACCAAATACAGTTGAGTAAGAAAGGTAGAAAAGAAAGAAACACCTCTTTTCTCCTTTGCCAAATGGGCTCTTCACCAATTCATTCTGAACAGAATGAGCTTCAAATCCCATTATCGTGAAAAACATCTTCCACTTTCACCTTGATAAATTTGCTTACATCTATCTCTAACTCAGCTTAGTTACTCCTGAAATTCTCATTTATTTTTTGGTAACCTCCAGACTTGACCACTACAATGTTTTTTTGGACCCCCTATCATGCTCCACGAATTTCAACAGGTCTGCATTCTATCCCAAACCAAAACACCTATTCCTGCTCATTTACAATTGTATCTGGATATCTAATGGTTCAAATTTAAATTTAGCATTCCTTCTTTGAATTCTTCCACAGAACAATGCAGATTATAATCAACGTAAACAATTTTTAAGCACTTTTCCTCTAACCGGCATCCAATGTTCCTACTTTACCAGGTGACAATATTTTCTGTAACAACTTGTGATCTATCTGTAGTATAAGTTTTCTCTTTTCTGATATAATTGCATCAGTACCTAAAATAAATTTTTATTTGTGTTATAAATGCAATGTAATCGATTTCCACTAGAGGGAGCTTCAAAGCCTTTGAGGAAATTTTCTTAATACCATAATGAGGCAGTTTCTGAAAATCCATGGCATTTGCCATCATTTGACATGTAGGAATTTAGGATTAGGTGTAGACCATTCAGCTCTTCAAGCCTGTCCCGCCATTTGATACGATCACAGCTGATGAAACACTTCAAACCTTTAACTCACCCCATCTCCATAATGCTGTACGACTGGTAATCAGAAATCTATAGATTTCTATCTTAAACATAGTCAAAGACTGAGGATCTATAGCCCACGATTTCATATTAATTTGGTGATACTTATTTTCAAATAAGTACTCCAATCTATAATAATAGCTGATATTTTGTTGGCTGTAATAAAAAGTTGAAATATAGTCTTAGGAACATTGGCCGACTGTAGAATTTCATATAAAATCAAAAAGAAATACACTGGACAACAAAATACCAGTTTCTTTTAGATTTTTAAAATGTTTTTGATGGTGTGTGGTCATTACTATCAGGACCAGCGTTTATTGCCCATTCCTAATTGCCTGTGTGAGGCTATTTCATTGAGAAGTTAAGGCTTAGTCACGTTGCTGTGAGTCTGGAGTCACATGTAGACTGGACCTGGGGGTGTTTTGAAGGACATTAATAAATCAGATGGGTTTTTAACACAATCAATGACAGTTTCTTGATCATAAGTCTTGACACCAGCTTTCTAAAGTATATATGACTAACTTTCAGAATACTCCAACTTGATAGCGGATCTAAATCTTACACTGAGCACATATATGTTTCATCCAATGATTTCCCCACCCTGCTAAGATTCTGTTTTTGACAATCCAGAGACCAGTAACAAATGGAAGTTGGGCATTACTAAATGAAGGTTTAGTATCACCTTCACCTTCTGAATGGAAATTGCAGGTGGGCATTAAGTCCTGGCTTAACCAGCAGTGTCCGCATCCCTGGAAAATAATTATTAAAACACTGAGACATTCAAGAGAAATTGTTGAAGAGTGTCAACCAAAACCCATTTCAATGTAACTAATGGTTGGTGCATATTTCACTAAATTCAATGGAGTGCAAAGTTACCCCTGTCTACTTTCATTCAAATGATGGTGCATGGAAAATAAGTGAAGGGATACAAAGAGAAGTAATGATGAGAAAGAAGATCACAATGATTATAGAAAACCAGATATTGAGGTTGGAATTCAAAGTGCCACAATGTTGGTGGGTCTTCATCTTTTCCAAACTTGCAAGTAAACTTTATATTATATGAAGCTCCATTCATTACTTTGCTACGAATATCATTGAAGACTTAGCACAACTTTAGTACAAGTAGTTCTCCTATAATGCCGTAATTGCACTCCAGCAAAACCTTGCTGAATAGAAAGTCACTTAATATAAAAAATGGGGCCTATGGAAAAAATAGGGTTGGTGCAGACCAGCAAAAATTATCATTTACAATTGCTCAAAACTCACCCAAACGTCTAACACAAAGTATAGCACTGCCTGAATGAAGGTACAAATCATATTTATCAATGAAACAAAAGTAAATTTAACATAGTATATTTTTAAAATATTGTTAATGCAGGAGCAGATGCAGATACCCTCATTCCTGTTAAGTGAGCTATATCACATTCTCTCCTTACACTCAAAACACTTATAGCACACACATAGAACGGCATGAGGACTTTGATGCAGACATCAGCACATGTGCAGAATGAAGAACGCGAATCAACCAACAGAGGCAAGTGTTCTTGAACATACCATCCTTAAATCCATAACGACGTTATAAGCAAATCGCTTTGCCAGAACGCCCATTATCCAAGAACTACCCGTGTATAGTATTGTCAGCAGCACGGTGAAAAAAAACAGTTTTGCAACCCACCTGACAAACATGATGGATGGTACCAGGTTTCAGCATTAACATTTTTGAAACAGAAATTAACATTTTTACTTATTATGGTAACCATTCCATTCCTTGAATCAGAACTTAAAAACAAATGGCTTTCGATTTAATGAGGGACCAATTGGCAGTTAAAGATCACTGTACTGGGAAATTAGTCAAGATTGTGTGGCATAAAGAACCTACGCATTTGTGCATAACATTCTAGGTGCACGAGTAAGTTAATAAAATAAGGAAGCCATTTTGGTTTCTGCCATATGGTCAATATTGTGTCACAGGTATCCAAGTGTATCATGCTACTGGAGATGGGAGGAGTTCTTACTCATCAATTATATCTCAAAATTATAGAGTCCATTGCATTGGCTGGCAGACATTTAAATAAACATACAATAATAGTTATTATCATCAATGATTAAACATGCACTTGGCAGTTGTATCTATGGCAATACTTTGCAAACTTTTTTATTCATTCGTGGGACATGGACCTTGCTGGCTGGCCAGCATTTATTACCAGATTATAGTTGCCCTTGTGAAGGTAATGTTGAGCTGCCTTCTTGAATCACTGCAGATTGATCCACACTGCCCATAGGGAGGGAGTTCCAGGATTTTGACCCAGCAACAGTGATGGAATGGCAATATATTTCTAAGGAGAAAGTGAGGTCTGCAGACGCTGGAATTCCTGAAGAAGGGCATGTGCCCGAAACGTCGAATCTTCTGTTCCCTAGATGCTGCCTGACCTGCTGTGCTGTTCCAGCAATAAAGTTTCAGCAATATATTTCTAAGTCAAGATGGTGAATGGCTTGGAGGAGAACTTGCAGGTGGTGGTGTTCCCATGTATCTGTTACTCTTGTCCTTCCAGATGGAAGTGGTCATGGGTTTGGAAGGTGCTGTTGTATGATCTTTGGTGAATTTCTGCAATGCATTTTGAGGATGGTACATACTATTGCTACTGAGCATCAGTGGTGGAGGGAGTGAATGCTTGTCAATGTGATGTCAATCAAGCAGGCAACTTTGTCCTGAATGACATGAAACTTTTTGAGTGTCGTAGTTACACCCATTCAGGCAATTATTCTATCACACTTCTGACCTGTGCCTTGTAAATGATGGGCAGGTTTTGAGGAGTCAGGAGGTGAGTTACTTGCTGCAGTATTCCTAGTCTCTGACCTGCCTCTGTAGCCACTGTGTTAATGTGGCGACTTCAGTTGAGTTCCCAATCAATGGTAACTGCAAGGATGTTAATAGTGGGGGATTCGGTAATGGTAACACAATTGAATGTCAAGGGGCAGTGGTTAAATTGTCTATATTGGAGATTATCATTGCCTGGCATTTGTGTAGTGCGAACGTTACTTGCCACTTGTCAGCGCAAGCCTGGATATTGTCCAGAGCTTGTTGCCTTTGAACATGTAATGCTTCAGTATCCGAGGGATCATGCATGATGCTGAACCTTATACAAACCTCAACGAATATTCCCACAACTGACCTTATAGTAGAGGGAAAGTCATTGATGAAGCAGCTGAAGGTGGTGGGTCTGAGGAACTCCTGCAGAAGTGTTCTGGAGCTGAGATGACTGACCTCAAACTATTAGTTATTAGCTGGAGAATCCAAAATGTATTACAGTTCTGAGCTGATTGACCTTTAGGATTGAAGATTATTCTTTCTATTTCTGAGATATAATGTGGGGCTGAGATAGGAGTGGCTGTCAGCATCAGCTGTTTTTGTACACCTGGGAATAAAATACTGCAATTAGATCCAGGATAAACATTCTATTTGAATCTACATTAATTTACCAATAACTCAAATTTCACAGTTAGTAATGAAGTGATGATGTTTGCCACTGACCTCGAAGGAAATAAGCATAAAGACATAGCAATCTCTGTAAACATGGATTTTACAGTTTGTGATGTTAATTTGAATCTGATTTTGCGTCAAGAAGAATTAAAAGAACTCAGCAGCAGTGGGATCATAAAATAAGGTAGTTATCTAATTACATTGAAATAATCTCACAGACAGAAAATCCAAGAAGTAAAATGGTTACAGATTGTCCTTCCCTTTTTTTATACATTTTCTTCAGAATTGGATGAAAGTCTGGGGATACAACTATCAGAAACTGAACATTTTTTAAAAAATTAAAAAAGCAGTATTTTTACAGTGGAAAAAAAATTGTCATCAATTATAAAATTAGTTTTCCAGGGCCAGAAAGGTTAGGAAAATAAGAATTGGAATACCATTAGGATCAGATCAACCTGTTCTACTATTCAATAACATCTTGGCTGATTTTTTAATCTTAATTCCATGTTCCTGATGTTCACAACCATTGATTTACTTAGAAAACCTAAAAATCTAACAATTTGTCTTGAGTATACATAATGATTGAAAATCTATAGTCCTTTGCAGTTAAGAGTTCTACTGAATCATGAACCTCCATTAGTGATGGAGTTTCTTCTCAGCTTAATTCTAAATGATCCATACTTATTCTGAAACTTTGTCTCAGTTCTGGAATCTCTAACTAAGGAAACAGTTTTTCAGAGCCTTAAATGAGATCACTTCCTAATCTTCAAAACTCAAAAAAGGTATAAGGCCATTCTGTTTCATCTATCCTCATGCATTAACTCCCTCATTCCATGAATACTTTTTGTCATTCATATAAATCATTTGCATGTGGTTTTACAATTGGGGGAAGGGTAAATACGATGCTGTAAGACAGGATCTGAGGAGCATAAGTTGGGAGCATAGGCTGTCAGGGAAGGATGTCGTGGAAACGTGGAACCTTTTCAAGGAACAGATACAACGTGTCCTTGATATGTATGTACCTGTCAGGCAGGAAAGGGATGGTCGTGTGAGGGAACCTTGGTTGACGAGGGAGGTTGAATGTCTTGTAAAGAGGAAGAAGGGGGCTTACATAAGGTTGAGGAAACAAGGTTCAGACAGAGCATTGGAGGGATACAGGATAGCCAGGAGGGAGCTGAAGAAAGGGATTAGGAGAGCTAAGAGAGGGCATGAAAAATCTCTGGCGGATAGGATCAAGGATAACCCCAAGGCATTATATGCGTATGTGAGAAACATGAGGATGACGAGAACGAGGGTAGGTCTGATAAGTAGTGGGAGACTGTGTATTGAGTCGGAAGAGATAAGTGAGGTCTTGAATGAGTACTTTTCTTCAGTATTTACAAACAAATGGGACCGTATTGTTGAAGAGGAGAGTGTGAAACGGACTGGTAAGCTAGAGGAGATACTTGTTAGGAAGGAAGATGTGTTGGACATTTTGAACAACTTGAGGATAGACAAGTCCCCCGGGCCTGACGGGATATATCCTCGGATTATGTGGGAAGCAAGAGAGGAAATTGCAGAGCCGTTGACAATGATCTTTTCGTCTTCACTGTCAAAAGGGGTGGTACCAGGGGACTGGAGAGTAGCAAATGTTGTGCCCCTGTTCAAAAAAGGGAATAGCGATAACCCCGGGAATTACAGGCCAGTTAGTCTCCTTGGGTGGTAGGCAAAGTAATGGAAAGGGCACTGAGGGATAGGATTTATGAGTATCTGGAAAGACACTGCTTGATTAGGGAATGCCAGCACGGATTTGTGAAGGGTAGGTCTTGCCTTACAAGTCTTATTGAATTCTTCGAGGAGGTGACCAAGCATGAGGATGAGGG
>NC_057712.1:101201894-101265301 GCF_004010195.1 Chiloscyllium plagiosum | reverse complement strand
AGGGGGGGAATCTGGGCTGGGGGGAAGATAGCTGGGAATGTGATAGGTAGATGAAGGTGGGGGTGAAGGTGATAGGTCAGAGAGAAGGGTGGAGTGGATAGATGGGAAGGCAGATGGACAGGTAGGACAGTTCAAGACGGTGATGCCAAGTTGGAAGGTTGGATCTGGGATAAGGTGGGGAGAGGGGAAATGAGGAAACTAGTAAAATCCACATTGATCCCCTGTGGTTGGAGGGTTCCAAGGTGGAAGATAAGGCTTTCTTCCTCCAGGCGTCAGGTGGCTAACGTTTGGCGATGGAGGAAGCCCAGGACTTGCATGAGTGGCGGAATGGGGAGGGGAGTTAAATATTCAGCCAGAGGGCGATGGGGTTGCTTAATGTGTGTGTCCCGGAGAGGTTCCCTGAAATGTTCCACAAGTTGACGTCCTGTCTCCCCAATGTAGAGGAGACCACATCAAGAGGAAAGAAGGTTACCACAGAGTACAAAGAGATCTTGATCAGATGGGCCAATGGGCCGAGGAATGGTAGATGGAGTTCAATTTAGATAAACATGAGCTGCTGCATTTCAGAAAGGTATATCAGGGTAGAATTTATACACTTAATGGTAAGGCCCTGGGGAGTGTTGCTGAACAAAGACCTTGAAGTGCAGGTTCATAGTTTCTTGAAAGTGGAGTTACAGGTAGATAGGATAGTGAAGAAGGTGTTTGGTATCCTCGCCTTTATTGGTCAGTGCATTGAGTATAGGAGTTCTGATGTCATGTTGTGGCTGTGCAGGACATACATAGGCTACTTCTGGAAAACTGCATTCAGTTCTTGTCTCCCTGCTATAGGAAAGATGTGGTGAAACTTGAAAAGGTTCAGAAAAGATTTACAAGGATGTCGCCAGGGTTGGAGGGTTTGAGATTTAGGAAGAGGCCAAATAGACTGGGACTATTTTCCCTGGAGCATTGGAGGCTGAGGAGTGACCTTATAGAGGTTTACAAAATAATGCGGAGCACGGATCGGGTAAATAGACAAAGTCTTTTTCCCCAGGCCAGGAGAGTCCAAAACTAGAGGGCATAATTTTAAGGTGAGAGGGGAAAGATTTAAAAAGGAGTTATGGGGAATCTTTTGACACAGAGGTGGTGCATGGATAGAATGAACTGCCAGAGGAAGTGGTGGAGGCTGATAGAATTGCAGCATTTAAAAGGCATCTGGATGGGTATATGAATAGGAAGGGTTTAGTGGGATATGGACTAAATGCTGGCCATGGGACTAAATTAATTTAAGATATCTGATCGGCATGGAAGAGTTGGACCAAAGGGTTTGTTTCCGTGCTGTGTATGTCTGTGACTCTAATTAATCACTGAAGCTTCACGCACATCCTGTAGGACACCTTTTTTCCTTGAGTATGGATAATAAAACTCTACTCCAAATGTAGTCTTGCTAAACTCCCATACAAATGCCATGAGACTTCCTTACCCATATATTATAAACCCCTACAGTAAATACCTTATCAAACATGCTAACGTTCTGTGTTCAGGCACATCCAAATTGTTCTGAACTAGTATTTTAATTGTTTCTAACCAATTTAAAAACATTCACATTTATATACTTTAAATCAAAGTGAATAACCAAAGAATTTTCTAAATATACTCTATTTCCAATTTCTTTCCACTCAGTTAGTTTATCTATATTCCTTTGTGTTCTCACAGCATACTTTTCCACCTCATTTGGATCATCATGACACTTGGATTCCTTACACTTGGACCTTTCATCATTATCATTAATATAAATCTGAACAGCTAAAACATAATTAACAAAGCATAATGTTTCTGCTTATTTTTAAGTCAAATTAAGGGATCATCCAAAAATCAACATTTTGACTTGTTTGTAGTTTGTTGTAATTTCAACAGCAAACTTATGCAGAGAATAACATTTTCATGTTCCACCAACAATTAGCATGCTGCAGAAGATGCTGAAAATTTCTTAGGAGTAATGAAGATGATGTTAACGGTTATGCAGTCACCATTATCACAAAATTCTGGCGAGCAACAATTAAACTTGTTGCAAGGCTTCTGAGAATTGCTGTTTCAGCATAAATACTGTTAAATTGCCATCCAGAGGACAGAATGCAGAACTGCATGTAACCCCAACTACTAGTAGATTCAGTGCGACCTCTTGCATTTCAATCTTTTAATTATGATCAAACTCTCTTTTCAGTCCATCCCCATCTCTTCCATTCCTCTGACTGACCCTTCTTCCAGCTACCAACCGGACTCATTTCTCCCAGCGACCAATCAGGTCGTACCCTCTAACTGTGTTCACCTGTCACTACCTCACCACTGAACACTTCTTCCCACCAAAACCCTTCCCCATCTCCAACCTCTTTATCTGCAGCTCACTTTACATGGGTCTCCAATCCTGAAGAAGGTTTACAACCGAACCATTGACTTCTCCACCTCCTGTTGTTGCTTGGCTTCCTCTGTTCTTCAAGCCTCCTGCTTGTCTTCCCTGGTTTCCTCCCACAGTCCAAGGATGTGCAGGCTAGGTGGATTGGCCATGTTAAATTGCCCCATAGTGTTCAGGAATGTGCAGGCTAGGTGGATTAGCCTCAGGAAAATGCAGGGTTTCAGGATTAGGGGCAGGGGTTTGGGTCTGGGTGGGATACTGTTTGGAGGGTAGGTGTGGACTCCACAGAAATCCTACAGTGTGGAAACAGGTCATTTGGCCCAAAGAGTCTCTGAAGAGCATTCCACCTGGATCCTTGCCCCTACCCTATCCCTGTAACCCTGCATTTCCCATGGCTAACCACCAAACCTATGCAACCCTGAACACTATGGGTAATTTAGCATGGCCAATCCACTTGCACATCTTTGCATTGTGGAAGGAAACCGGCGCACTCAGCAGAAACCCATATAGACAGGGGGAAAATGTGTAAACTCCACACAGTCTCCCAAATGTGGAATCAAACCCATGTCCCTGGTGCTGTGAGGCAGCAGTGCTAACCACTCAATGGGCTGAATGGCCTGCTTCTCCACTACATGGATTCTATAATCCTGTGAGGATGTTCTGCTAAATATTGATGAAACAGTGGCCTGGAATTACTTTGAATATTGTGTTTGACTTCAGGTAACTGGATATCAGGTCTTTGGAAATGGTACAGAAGAGATTTTATAAAATGGTACCAGGACTTCAGTTAAATATTTTGATAAAGTAAGTAAGGAGAAATATTTTCCAGTGATTACAGCATTCCAAACAAGAAGACACAGATTTAAGGCAACTGATAAACAAACCAGAAGCTACCTGAAATGTTTATTTAGACATGGAATGTGATCTGCCTAAATCCTTTAATATAATTACCCAGTTGTTATTTTTACATGCTTTAGTGGATTGTTGGGGGGACGGTATTTAGATTCTCCTTTCTAGGAAAGGTCTACAAGCAGGGCAGCCAATATCTTTGCCTGAGGGCTTTTTCTAGTGTTGTTGAGAGGAGATTAAATGAATTCACTCAGGACAGGAAATACAGTGCATCAGAATCAAAGAATCCCTACAGTGTGAAAGCAGGCCAGTCGGCCCATCAAATCCACATCAACCCTCCAAAGAGCATCCCATTCAGACTCACCTATTCCTGTAAAGTTGCATTTCTCATGGCTAATCCACCTAACCTGCACATCATTGGACGGTGGGAGGAAACTAGAATACCCAGAGGAAATCCACACAGACATGGGGACAATGTGCAAACTCCACACAGACAGTTACCTGAGGGTGGAATCAAACCCTGTTCCTTGGTGCTGTGAGGCAGCAGTGCTAACCACTGAGCTGCCTTGCTATTAGTTAATAGCAACACTGTATAAATTAGAAAATAAACAAAGGCAGAATGAGTTCAGCCATACTGTTTCACAAGGGAGTAAGAAGAGGCTGGATGTCCTCTATTTTATTGCCAGATTGACACATGGAACTGTGATGTGGTCATCACAGAGGCATGGTTGAGGGAGGAACAATACTGGCAACCTAAAATTCTGGGATATTGGATGTTCAGACAGGACAGGAGAAAGTGAGGACTGCAGATCCTGGAGATCAGAGTTCTGCAGTGGAATTGCTTCTCCTGAGAGCAGATACAGTGGAGGCGAAGGAATTGGGAGTAAGGGATAGCATTTTTACAGGACAGTCTGCTATGGGAGTTGGTGAATTTGAAGTAGATTTTCATGTTGAGTCAGTCACCGGAAATGAAGACGGAGAGGTCCAGGAAAGGGAGGGAGGTGTCCAAGATGGTCCAGGTGAACTCGAGGTCAGGGTGGAAGGTGTTCGTGAAGTTGATGAACTGTTCAACTTATCATGGAGGACGAGGTGGTGCCAATACAGTCATCAATGTAGCGGAGGAAAAGGTATAGAATAGTACCTGTGTAACTATGGAAGATTTCCAAGCTACCTTCCTCCCACCCCCACCCTCCTCCTATTTATTTCTCTCAGTCCCCACAGGCCTCTCCCCAAGAACCACAGAGGCCAAACTGACGACAGAGTAGCTGAACTAAGTGTCTCATAGGAACAAAAGATATCCAAGAGGGAAACTAACCAAGAAATATGAAACCAAGCAGGCTGAACAAGTTTCTATTCTGACTCAAGGTCACTGACGGCAAAAACTTTAACCACTCGCCACAACTACCTGAACCAGACACCGACAAATTCAATCAATCACCGACTCCATGGAATCATCAAGTCCTCAGTCACAACCTGAGGTGATTAATCCACTTGCAACAAAAAAAATCAGAGGTGAAGAAGGGTGCCACGGTGGCTCAGTGGTTAACAGTGTTGCCTCACAGTGCCAGGGACCCGGGTTCAATTCCAGTCTCAGGTGACTGTCTATGTGGAGTTTGCACATCCTCCCCATGTCTGCATGGGTTTGCTCCGGGTGCACAATCCAAAGATGTGCAGGTTAGGTGAACTGCCATGCTGAGTTGCCCTCATGTTCAGGGATGTGTAGGTGTAGGTGTGGGTGTATCAAGATGTATTAGTTAGGGGTAAATGTCAAGTAGTAGGTTCAGGGAATGTATTTGTGTGGGTTACTCTTCAGAGGGTCAGTCCGGACTTGTTGGGCCGAAGGGTCTGTTTCCACACTGTAGGGATTCTAAAATTGGGTACTCACCAGATAAGTCTAAAATGCACCTGACTGCTTCAGCGGACTCAACCCAAACAGGAGACAAACTCTTCATTCAGGCTTCAGGTATGGCAAGCCAAATGATAATTGGAACTTCAAAAACGCGTTCTGCGTGGTGAGCATAAATCCAGAAACCCTGAAGTTCTGACCTAGCTAGCAAGGAGGGGAAGGCAAGTAGTGCCAGTGCATTGGGACCCTATTGGTAGAGACTTTCACTAAGAATGTAAATTTAAACACCGTTTGTTTTCTGTGTGTCCGTAAATAGTGTCTAATAGTGGTAATCTTTTTACATAGTGTATATTTAACTAAAACAGGTGGTTATTTTATAAGGCGATAGTTGTGTTCTTGTGCAACCCCACATTACAGAGAAATTGCGCTTTAGAAACAGTGCTTTGGCAACATAATCGCATTAAAAGTTCGAGCTTTAGAAAGTGTCCCCAGTGTGTCAATTGTATTACAGCAAATTCACGTAAATAAAATGAGCATTATAGCAAAACAACCTGTAGTGTATTCCTGTGTATTCATTGTATTAACTTGTTAGGATTTACTAAGTTACCCATTTCTTGTATCATAATTACATTTTTGTACCTTAAATAAAGAGAGATACTTTCACGCTTAAACACCTGTCTATTGTCTCTTCATTTACATCTCCATACATAAGTAGAGTGTCCAGAACCATGGATCTGGGAGTGATTTGAACCATTTAAAGATCAGGAAAATAAATGATTGCAAATGAAAACCCTACATGTATTCATGGCATGCATGTTAGGTGAATTAGCCATGGGAAATTTGGGTTACGGGGATGGGGTGGGTCTTGGTAGGATGCTCTTTGGAGGGTCAGTGTGGACTTGATGGGCCAAATGACCTGCTACCACACTATAGGGATTCTATAATTCTATGACACAAAGGTTGGCTGGGTTGTTGACAGCGAAGCGGAAGGTGTTAGATTACAGGAGGATATACATGGATTGGGCAGATTAATGGCAGATGGAATTTAACCCAGCTAAATGGGATGTGATGCACTTTGGAAGAAGGAACAAACAAGGGAGTGCTCAATGATTGGCAAGACACTAGGAGCTCAGAGGAACAGAGGGATCTTGGGGTGGTTTTCCATGGATCCCTGAAGGTGATAGGACAGGTTAAGAGGGTAATTAAGAAGGCATACAGGATGTTTATCAGTTGAGCCATAGAACAGGGAGGTCATGTGGAGCCATACAAAATTTTGATTTGCCTGTGTGCACCACAGGGATGATGTGATTGCACTGAGGTAGGTGCAAAAGAGATTCACCAGGATGTTCCCCAGGATGGACCAGGCTGGATAAACTCAGGTTGTTTCCTTGACAGCACAAAGGTTTGAGGGTGGACCTGAAAGAAGTGTATAAGATTATGAGGGATATGGACAGGGTGAATAGAAAGCAGCTGTTCCCAGTTGAAGGTTTAGTAACAAGAGGACATACGTTTAAGGAGAAAAGCAGGAGGTTGGAGGGGATTTGAGAAAACGTACTTTCTCCCAGTGATTGGTAGTGGTCTGGAATGCTCTGCCTGGGACGGTAGTTGAGGCAGGAGACCTCACAACTTTTAAAAAGTCATTGGATGAGCCCTTGAAGTATCATAACATTCAAGGCTATGAGCCTAGTGTGAGAAAGTGGGATTAGTAGGTAGTAGTATATTTTTAGTAGTACAGACTTGATGGACCAAAAGACCTCTTCTGCACTGTATGATTCTGTGATTCTATGAACGGATAGTGGGGACTGTTTCTATAATAACTCTTAAAGGGAAAGAATAAACACTTAAAGGAAACAAATCTGCAGGGCTGTGTAAAAGCTAGGTAAGTGAAATTAATTAGGTAGTTCAGCTAAAAGCCAGCTTAAATGAAAGAAGGTGTCATCAACAGGACATTAACTCAGAAATAACCTATTGTCTAACAATCAGTTTGGGTTCCATCTGGGTCACTCCACTCCAAACGTCATTCTTACATTAGCCTAAATACATACAACCAGCTCCACATGGTTTTCAATGGTATTAGCATCTCTGAATCACCATTATCAACATCCTTTGGATTACCATTGGCCAGAAACTGAACTGTGCTGGTCTTTTTAATACAGTGGCTACAAGAGCAGTTCAAAGGCTGGAATTCTGTGGCAAGTAACTCACCTCCCTTTCTAATAATGCTATGAATGTACCTACATCACATGGCATGCAGCACTTCAAGAAAGTGGCACACAACCACCCAATCAAGGACAATTAGTGAAGGGCAAAAGATTCTGGCAAAGCTGGTGAGGCCCACATCCAATGAAAGTATAAATCTTTTAAAAAGCAGGATGGTGCAAAATTTTTTTTTTGTATCATTTGATGATTCTGCCATTTTAAAATGTATCATTTGTCAATGGCATTTGTGTTCCCTTTATCTAAACAATTATCTGCATTGAATATAGATATTTGCGAACAAGAGTAGGCCACTCAACCTTTGAGCCTGCTCTGCCATTATATAAGATTATGGTTGATCTGATCTTGACCTCAGTTGTACATTTCTGCATATCCCCAATGGTTTTTCACCCCCTTGCTAATCAAGATTCTATCTACTTCTGTCTTAAAAATATTTAAACATATTCCATCCACTGCCTTTTAAGAAAAGGAATGCCAAAAACACTCAACCCTTAGAGAAAAAAAGAGTTTTAAGGATAGGAAAGGACTAGAAGGCTATGGGCTAAGTGCAGAAAAATAGGTTTAGCATGGATGTACATTTTGGACAAGTTCGGGCCAAAGGGCCTGTCTCCCGTGCTGTAGGACTCAATGATTTTCTTTGACTCCTCATCTCTCTTTTAAATGAATGCTTTTATTTTTAAATTATTTTAAATGTGTTGTTTCTGCATCAGCTAATGCAAGGAAATTATGTATGCTCCCCACACAATCCTCCCACAATCGGATTAATTTCAAGCATTCAGCCATATAGAGCAGTTATTCACTGAGCTATGAGACATACAGACATACACTGTAAAACTTATCTCTCAATTCAAAGGTTATAATTTCAAGCCTCAAAAAGGGTTGAGCACATAATCAATTCCAAGTATTTCAATACATTACAGAGGGAGTGCTACACTGTCTGATATGCCTTCTTTGAGTTAAGGTGTTAATCACCGACGTACTTGTCCTCTCAGACAGATGTAAAAAAATTGATTGCACTATTGGAACTGCAGTAAAGTTCTTTCCTGTGTCTTGGTCAAAATGTATCCATTATTCAATATATGTACAACAGATTTTATGCTCGTTATGTCATCATTGTTTGTGAATATGACTGTGCTGAAATTGTCTGCTACATTTCCGACTTTAGAACAGTAATTGTATTTGAGAAAGTAATTTATTGGTGGTAAGACCTTTGGGGGCATTCATTGATGTAAGTGAAAAATACAAGATAAATACAAGTTCTTTCTTTCTTCCTTTAATTGTATCTGGGTCCTACACCACATTAGTGTCCATCTCGGGGAGGTGATGTCGTAATAGCAATGCCATTGGACTGGCAATAGAGAACCCCAAGCCAATGTTCTAGGGACATGGGTTTGAATCTCACCATCGCAGATGGTGAAATATGAATTCTTAAAAATCTGGAATATAGCTGAAGTAATGTCCTTCAGGGGAGGAAATCTGAAGTCCTTACCTGGTCTGGCCTGCATGTGACCCACAGAAATGTGGTTGACTCTTAATAATTAGGAACATGCAATAAATGCTGACCTAGCCAGTGATGCCTACATCCTCTGAATGAATAGAAGAAATGTAAGATCCAATGGCATGAAAATCTCCTGTCTCTGTTCAATTGTTACACCATGAGAAATGAGTTCAGTAGATTCCATCAGTAGTTTCACCCAAACCAAAACTAAACTGATGGTTTAAGTTACTTGTAAATATGTACATAAATTTACCATTTTTGTCCAAATAATCACATGAATTTAAATGAGTTCAGTGAAAAGTTTATGTCATCAATTATAGCACAATCTTAGGTATGAGGTACTGAATTACAGATTCTTTGGTACAAGTTGCTAGAAAAAAAATTAGAAAAGTAAAGAAATAAAAAAGGTCAGCTTTACACAAAGTAGGAATAAATTAGAAAATAGAGAAATATTATAACAAAAATTAGAACAACTGTCCTTCCAGTCCAGTCCATGCTAGCACCTAGCCGCCAGTCCACACTGGGCCTTGACTCCTGACCATGTCAGGTTTCACCTTGAGGTTCTCGAGGTTGGGAGACCAGTCTGGAATCACCTGGAGACCAGAAGTCTATGCTGAGGCCACGCCGGGCTGAAAGGCCACCACAAGCCACTGGAAGACCACCACACCAGGCTGCCGAGAGACTTCCATACCAGATCAGGGGACCACCTCGTTGGTCCAAGAGGAGGCCACAATGCTGGGCCAAGAGAAGGCCATGCTGGGCCAGGAGATTTCCTTGCCAGATCGGGGGACCACCACGCCATGCCAGGAGACCACCACGCTGGGCCGAGAGGAGGCCACACTGGGTTGAGAGACTGCCATGATGTCCGAAACACTGCTGCTTGATTCCTTAAAATAAAAAAAGTTTAATTTTCAAACATAAGCATCTTTCACCTAGATCAGTATAAACTCTAATGTTATTCATAAATATAAGTATATGTGGAGAAAAAACATAATCATGTTATCTGTACTGTGAAAGGGTCATCATAGCACTACAACTGTACTGTTCTATTTATTATTATTAAACTGTTAGGCAACACTTTTAAACAATGAAGGTGTTTGTGTTAAAACAATCTTTTGCTTAAAGTAAATATATCCTCTGCTGAAGAGCAAACCTATCATTAAAAAAAATTGATTGGCATAGACCATTTCTGAATACTCCAGGCGCTAGGTCTGTCTGAAACCTTCCAACTGAAACATCTATTGTGCTGCCTACCATTACAGACCTTCTAGATATCAACATGACATACATTAAAAGTCTTATATTTGGAGTCATACAGCATAGAAACAGGCCCTTTGGCCCACCATGTCTGTGCCAACCAACAAACACCAAACTATATACACTAATTTCATTTATTTGCATTTATAGAGTCACAGAGTAAAATGAGATCATAAGATAAAGTCAAGAGATAAAATTTGTCATACAAATCCAATACACATTTGGCATATTTTCTATGGTAATATTTCTAAGCTACAGTGGCAACATTTCACAGGATTGGTTATTCTTTTAAACACTTGATTGGCATGCTCCAATTAAAAGTTATTGCAAGCTTCCAAACACTAGGTGGAATGTTTTTCCATTCTACATTATCTCTGCTAGTTAACATTTAGTTCTAGATCTACCCCTTATTGTCTGTTTGCCCCAGTTCTTCTCTTACCTTCATGTCTCTTGGAAAGCATAAGGAGAATTACTAAAATAACCTTGGTAAGTTGCTTTTGTGCTTGCTCCAGTGCAGGGAATACTGAATTCAGTTGTTGGACATTAAGCAAGCAAATTGGTCCATTTTCACATTGATTCAGTGCCATTCAAGTGGTGGGGTTTGGAACTGATATAAAGGCTTTAAAGGACAAGAATTCTTAACTCTTGTCTTGCAATCATGATTTCATTTGACTGACCAAGTCCAGGTTTTGGTCAATACTGATCCTCCAAGATGATGAAGGTATGGAAGAATCAGCAATGGAGTACAGTTGAAGGGAAAAGGGAGGTGCCTAGGCTGGATTTTCTCTTTTTTTTGAGATGGTTGCAACCTAGCACTTGTGTAGTATAAGCATGCAGCACTGACAGCTAATGTTTGGCTTTTATTCAGGTCCTGGCGTAGTTTTGTAAATACTATTTTATTATGTGGACTTCTGGACTTGAACAACTTACCCAAACATAAGAACTATGGGTAAATTTGTCAACTCGTGTGAATTGTGCTGAGCCAACAAGAGCCAAGAATTGGACAGTAAGAATGGAATATATTGAAACTGTATAAATTTAGAGTATGAGAAAATCACAGAACAACGGAAGCAAAAATTAAACATTGGAGGTGATGACAACACAAGCATGTGGTAACGTGTCATTGAAGATGAGTAAGTATTGGGGGTGGGGGATCTTGGAAATAGAATAAAATCTCCAGCCAAAACATTGTTTGGTGATGAGAATCTAGGACCGGTAGTCATAGAAGCAGCCACAGGTCAGAGACCCAGCGACAGAACAAGAACCCCAAAGTTAAGACTGGTCACCTTGCAACTTAATTAGTAGCATAGGGTGACCACTGTATCTGCGGAGGATACATTCCAAGATCTACTGCGGATACCCAAAACCGTGGATTGTAGAGAACGTATTCATTTAAATAGGAAAATTACCTCATTGGCAGTCTCCTGGTCCCTGGTTCTGGAATGTTCCATGTAATACGTTCGGGCCATGGTAAATTGTGGGTAACTGAAACTGCAGTAACCGGACCTGCAGATATGGCAGTTGCCCTGTTTTCTGTACAAGTTGTATTTGGTTGTATAAACTATAACTTAATCTTACATCAACCTGTGTGAGTGAGTATCATTTGGAAAGATACAGCAATGTCAGATGAGTTATGAAAGAAGGGGCAGGTCATGCCTCACAAGCCTTATTGAATTCTTTGAGGAGGTGACAAAACACGTTGATGAAGGTAGAGCAGTGGATGTGATGTACATGGATTTTAGCAAGACATTTCAGAAGGTTCCCCATGGTAGGCTCATTCACAAAGTAAGGAGGCATGGGATAAAGGGAAACCTGTCTGTCTGGATACAGAATTGGCTAACCCATAGAAGACAGAAGATGGTGGTAGATGGAAAGTATTCTGCCTGGAGCTCGGTGACCAGTGATGTTCCACAAGGATCAGTTCTGGGATCTCTGCTCTTTGTGACTTTTATAAATGACTTGGATGAGGAAGTGGAAGGGTGGATTAGTAAGTTTGCCGATGACACAAAGGTTGGTGGAGTTATGGATAGTGTGTGGGCTGTTGTAGGTTGCAACCAGACATTGCCAGGATGCAGAACTGGGGTGATAAGTGACAGATGGAGTTCAACCTGGAAAAGTATGAAGTCATTCACTTTGGAAGATTGAATTTGAATGCAGAATATTGGGTTAACAGCAAGTTTCTTGACAGTGTGGAGGAATAGGGGGTTCTTGGGGTTCGTGTCCATAGATCCCTCCAAGATGCCACCCAGGTTGATATGGTTGTTAAGAAAGCTTATGGTGTGTTGGCTTTCATTGGGAGGAGGATTGATTTTATGAGGTGAGAGGTTGTGTGCAGCTCTATAGAGTCCTGGTTAGACCACACTTCAAATATTGTGTTCAGTTCTGGTTGCCTCATTATAGAAAGGATGTGGAAGCTTTAGACAGGGTGCAGAGGAGATTTACCAGCTTGCTGCCTGGACTGGAGAGCATGTCTTATGAGGTAAGGTTGAGGTAACTAGGGCTTTTCTCACTGAAGTGAAGAAGGATGAGAGGTGACTTAATAGAGGTATACAAGATGTTGAGAGGCATAGATAGAGTCATATACTTGTTCCCATGGCAGAACTGTCTATCATGAGTGGGCATAATTTTAAGGTAATTGGAGGAAAGTTTAAGGGAGATGCCAGAGGTAGATTCTTTATGCAGAGAGTGGTGGGTGCGTGAAATGCACTGCCAGCAGTGATAGTAGAGTCAGATTAGGGAAATTTAAGTGACTCTTGGATAGGCATAAGGAGGTTAGTATAATGCATGGTATGTAGGTTAGTCTGATCTTAGAGAAGGATAAAAGGTTGGCAGAGCATCAAGGGCCATTGTGTTGTACTGTTTTATATTCTATGTGGAATCATCAGCAAACAGCTCCTTTCCCCTGTTCTATGAATGGATGTAAAGTTACAAATGAAAGGGAGATAGTGACATAGTGCTAACTTTTCCAGATTAGTAATCTAGAAGTCCAGGTTATAGAAATTAGGTGCAGGAGCAGGCCATTCGGCCCTTCGACCCTACTCCACAATTCAACATGATCATGATTAATCTCAATGCCATACTCTTGCTTTCTCCCCATACTTTTTGATGCCTTTAAACTCTTAAAATCTCTTTCTTGAATATATTCATTGACCTGCCCTACACAAACTTCTGTGGCAGAGAATTTCATAGGTTAACTACTCATTGAATGAAGAAATGTTTACACATTTCAGTCATAAATGGTTCTACTCTGTATTCTAAGACTGTATCCCCTGTTTCTAGACTCTTCAACCAGAGAATACATCTTTCTTGCATTTAGATTAGATTAGATCCCCAACAGTGTGGAAACAGGCCCTTCGGCCCAACAAGTCCACACCGACCCTACAGAGAGTAACCCACCAGACCCATTCCCCTCTGACGAATGCACCTAACACTATGGGCAATTTAGCATGGCCAATTCACCCGTGGACTGTGGGAGGAAACCGGAGCACCTGGAGAAAACCCACGCAGAGACAGGGAGAATGTGCAAACTCCACACAGACAGTCGCCCAGCTTGGAATTGAACCTGGGACACTGGTGTTGTGAGGCAGCAGTGCTAACCACTGAGCCACTGTATCACTCTAATAGTCCTATTAGAATTTTCTACATTTCAGTCAGATTGCCTCTCATCCTTCTAAACTCCAGTGAATACAGTATATGACAAGTGAAACTGAACTCTCCTCATAGGACAGTCCTGCCAATCTCGCGATCAGCCTAATGAGCCTCTACTGCATTCCCTCAACGATGTATACCTTTTTTTAGGGAGGAAACGAAAAGTATACACTATACTGTAGGTGCATTCTCTTCAAGGCTCTGTATAACTTCAATAAGAAATCCCTACTTCTGAACTCCAAATGCTCTTGCAGTGAAGGCCAGTATACTATTTGTTTTCCTAATTGCTTGCTGCACTAGCATGCCTACTTGCATTAAGTAGTGTATAAGGACACCCAGATCCCTTTGTACATCCACACTTTCCAATATATCACCAGTTAAGTAATAATCTTGCTTTCTGTTTTTCACATCAAAGTGCATAACTTTACATTTAACCACATTGTGCTCCTTCTTTATCTAAGGGTTCAAGACCCAACAGGCAACTGGTAGAATTTAAATTCAATTACTGTAATTATGAAATGGGAAGCTAGCCTCAGTGACAGTGACCATGACATCTATCATTAATTGTTTCTGGTTCACTCATGCTCTTTTGGAAAGAAATCTGGCATCTCCACCTGGTCTACATATGACATTCAACTCATAGCAATGTGGTTGACTCTTCATTATCCAATTAGGGATGAACATCAAAGTTGGCCTTGTCAATGGTACCGCGATATCACAATATTGAATTTTTTTAAAAAAATTAAGAACCATTAGCTGTGACTATTTCCATTATAATTCTTGCTGTGATATCCTAAGACACTGATGGCTGCTGTTCAACACATACAACCATCTTCGTTTATGTCCATCTTCCCCTCTGACTACCATTGCTATAGCTCTTTGATGCTCTAATAAGTCAAAAATCACGTTTGTGTCAAGTGTAGTCACTCATTTTTCTGTTTTCCATTATTGGTGTAAAAGCTATCACCAGAACAGAAAAAAAATTGGTTGCATTAGAATTGTCCTACTTTTGTTAGTAGAATATGCTTGACCAAACTTCAATATCATCACCTAAGAAGCAACATTACAACCATACTAAATCGTAACAGCAAGGCTGAGCTGGGAAGCCTTCTGTAATTTTCACTTTCTGAACCACCTTTAGGATTTTCAAGATGCTCTCCAATGGTTCAAGGCAACACAGTTGGAAATACTCAGCAGGTTGAGGCAGCGTTGACCTTTCAAGACTTTGCTCTGAACCTCTAGATTTGCAGCATCTCCAAAATGCTCCTTTGTCATTCGGATTTCATACAAGTTTGGAAGGACAGCTGAAATGCACCACTCTTGACAACAGGTGGCTCTTTGCCGCGCATCTTCAAAAAAAAATGAATGAATGGGGCTAACTCCTCTTAGGGAGATTGGTCAATGTCAGAGGCAGAGTCACCCCTCCTGGCCAATTTAGGTACTGGAGGTAAGAGCAGTCAGTGCCGCGCTGCCCGCCTGGAGATGTAGTCTGTCCGTCCCACCGCTCCCAGAGGGTAGCGAAGGGCAACGACTACACTACCCAGAATCCCGCGCTGAGCGATCCGCGACTGCAGCATCAGTTAATGGGCAGAACGCTTACAAATCATAGGCAGGCTGCGATCGGGAATGAGATCGGGAAGCGTGCACCTATTTATTTACTACCTGGCATCTCCGTGTCATGCATTCGTAGGCAGCAACTGGGTAGCACTGTCGGTTAGGTTTCAAACAGATTTCTTTGCTCACTTAATCCGCAGTTCTCTCTCTCCCTTGCGTTGGAAAAAATGGTCATTCGTGTGTTCATCGCCTCCTCTTCTGCCTCTGTTGCGGTAAGTGGGAATGTTGTCGCCGCACCAGAAGGTTATTGCTTTGGAGGTTAGGGTGATGTTTGCTTTGCAGATGGACTTCGCTTCAGCAACTAGAATAAATACAATTTATTTATAGACCTTTTATAAAGAACTATTGACGCATTATATTTTAGTGCAACTGGGATTCAGACTTCAAACAAACTAACGTTTTTTTTAACGTTATCTTGTATTGCTATCGTCCAGCTGTAAGTACAATGTGTATGATGCAGTATATAACATGTTTGACCTACTTCTCATAATGACCATTGCAGATTTGTGGATTTAGAATTTTTCTTTGCTGCTGTCACAGATACAAAGGGAGTTCAGATGTGTTTTTCATACGCAACAAAACTTTGGAAATGTATTGTCATCGGTGTCATAATCTAACGTGAGCGGGAAGGTTCGATTTAGGGAGTGTGTTCCGGGTAGATGAATTTCCTCAGATCTGAATAATTGCATTATTTCTTTAGGCTGTGCTGATGTAACGAGTACTCTCCTTGCCCTCATCCCGTTCTTAATGCCACCGTTTGCTAGATCTGAGGAGGCACAAAGCGGGGGCGGCACTTAATTCTTACTTGCCAAGTAAGCGAGGGATGGCTTCTCCATTGATACCTTCTAATAGGGTGGGGGGACTTAACCTGTATCTCTTCACTCTTTCCCCACTGTTTTCAAACTTATAAACGGACCTCTCATATTTTAGAGTTGGTCTTCCTTTGCACCTTTTCTGTAGCAGTAACACTGTACTCTGTATTCTGCTATATCATCCTGATGTACTCATGGAAGGTATTATTTGCCTGGATAGAATGCACAGCCAAACCAAATCAAATCAAAAGTGTTGTTCTCTAATGCAGAATGCTACTGAACCAATTTATAATTTATAATTTCATCATAGAGAATTAAAATATGTAGCTGCAGTATTCTTATTTATAACCTTGAGGTGCTTATCCGATATGTTTCTAGGATTTTAATTTGTGTGGATGATGCATGCAGAGTTTAGCCATTCAGGAAAAATAGCATTCTTGCTTCGATCGTAAGGTTCCAAGTACAAAGTTCCACCCCTATGGTTTAGCACAAAAATCAAACCTAATAGTCCAGTGAAATATGATGTAACTTAGAAGCAGCCTTTTGGATGAGTTATTAAATGGAGCCCCATCTGTTTTCTTGGGGTTGATGTAAATTGGCCACTGTATTACCTATATTACAATAGTGGCGATGAGTTAAGTAATTCAATGGCAGTAAAGGGCTTTGAGACATCCAGTAATCATAGAAGTAGCATGAAAGAGCAATTCTTTTTCTTTCTAAATTACTGTCTTTGTCTCCTGGATAATTTATTTTTCATTTAAGTCAATTATCTTTAACTGCATGGTGGGTGTCACAAGTGTAAGAATAATCTCTGTTATGAAATGCCTTTCCGAACATTGGAAGTGTTGAAGTCAAATGTCCTTACCTCTGTGCCAGAGAGTTTGGATTCATGTCCTACCTACTCTAGAGATGTGTCAGAACTTGTCAAAATAGTTTGATTGAAACAAAAATCTATACTGTCATTTTAGGGTGAGCTTAAATGGTTGCAAATTAATATGTGCTTAATAAGTGGAGGTGGCCTATCCTGTTGGTTAATTGTTTCTACAATCTCCTCCAACTTTTTTATACATAGTGATGATGTTACTATTCTGGAGAAGAAAATGGATGCACTTGGGATGCCGTAGTGAAACTTCTTTTAAAATTGTATCACCCTTCTTATAGGAGAAAGTGAGGTCTGCAGACGCTGGAGATCAAAGCTGAAACTTTATTGCTGGAACAGCACAGCAGGTCAGGCAGCATCCAGGGAACAGAAGATTCGACGTTTCGGGCACGTTCCTGAAGAAGGGCATGTGCCCGAAACGTCGAATCTTCTGTTCCCTGGATGCTGCCTGACCTGCTGTGCTGTTCCAGCAATAAAGTTTCACCCTTCTTATAGCCCTTTGTGATTATTACCTTTTTGTCAGATTCTTTCCATTTTTAAGTTGTCATGCAGATTTTTGACCAAAACGGAAATGCGCCTTTAAAAAAATCATTAAAATTACTCCATTTAAATGAAAATTTAAGTTTGATTAGAAATCATAAATATTTTTCATTGTTCTCAATGATACAAGGAAATCACAGTATACATTCGCATACTTATCATGTGACTTAGGACTGTATCCTAGTAAACAAATACTATACTTATGAAAACAAAACATTTAGCATAGCTTGGTATTAAAATATAAGTGCTTATCTTCAAGTATTTATATCAAAACAAAAACATTTTGACAATTTTCATGGTCGCAACGCCTAATGTCTGAATATAGTTGTTAATATTTTTTATTCAAGACAAGAGAATTCTCAGTTTTATACCAGCTTCAAGGGTAATACTGATTTTTCACCTTTGCCAGAAGATTTAATCAGGGAGAAGGAATCTTATTCTTTGGTTGTTAAATAATCTAATTTGAACAATCTTTGGCTTGATTTTCATGACCACAGGTCAACAGCACAGCACAGTTTGACATTCATGTAACTGCTTTGGCAAACTCGTTCAGGATACATGATTCTTACTGCCAGTACAGAGGAACAATGGTATTCAGATATTGGTAAATTTGAGGTTATAATAAAAAAAGCAGAAGTGCATGATGCTATCACTTGCTAAGGAAGAACAATGTTTATTGACCCAGCCAGATCATCTAGTTGAGCACAAGATTCAGACATATACTCATAAACATGTAATAGGAGCAATAGTAACAGCAACAGTAAGACAGCAATAAGATAGTGTATGCAAGCTATAATTTGTCATTAGAGGGTAAATGTTAAGTATAGTTTTACCCTGATTTCATGCCAACTTTCTTTGTTGCTATAGCAGCCTCTTTGACTACCAGCATGAAACTAGCATGAAATTATTACCTGAAATAGCATTCTTTCATTTTAAATCTGCTTTTCCTTTAGCTTTTATGTAAACTGTTACAGTTGAAAAGTGTGATGCTGGAAAAGCACAGCAGGTCAGGCAGCATCAGAGGAGCAGGAGCGTCAATGCTTTGGGCATAAGCCTTTCATCAGGAATTGGGGGGCTGGTGGTGGTAGCGGGCTGAGAGATTAAATAGAATGGTGGGGGTGGGGGCAAGGTACTTAGAAGACGATAGGTAGATGAGGTGGGGGGGGTTGATGGTGATAGATTGGAGGAAAGGGTGGAGTGGATAGATGGAAAGGAAGATAGACAGGTAGGACAGTTCAAGAGGGTGGTGCTGAGTTGGAGGGTTTGATCTGGGATGAGATGCGGGAGGGGAGATGAGGAAACTGGTAAAGTCAACGTTGGTGCCGTGTGGTTGTCGGGCACCAAGGCATCAAGTGGCTTGGTTTTGGCAGTGGAGGAGGCCCAGGACTTGCATGAAATTGGCAAAGTGGGAGGAGGAGTTGAAATGGCAGTGGGGTTGTTTGGTGGGTGTATTCCAGAGATGTTCCCTGAAATGTTCTGTGAGTTGTCGTCCTGTCTCCCCAGTGTAGAGGGGACCACATCGAGAGCAACAGACATAGTGGATGAAGTGTTTGGTTGTGCAGGAAAATCTCTGCCAGATGTGGAATGATCATTTTGGCCCTTGGATGGAGGTGAGGAGGAAGGTGTGGGTGCAGGTTTTACACCTCTTGCGGCGGCAAGGGAAGGTGCCGGGAATGGAGGGTGGGTTGGTGGTGGATGTGGACCTAACGAGGGAGTTGCGGAGGGAATGGTTTCTGCAGAGTGCCGATAGAGGTGGGAAGGAAATATTTCTCTGGTGGGGAGTCTGATTGTAGTTGGTGGAAATGGCAGAGGATAATGTGCTTTATCCAGAGATTAATGGGGTGGAGGTGAGGACCAGACTTGAAACAAAACACACTTTATTAATACACTATAGTTAAAATACAAACAAAATTTTTGGCTTAACTGTAACTCTTTCAAAATGCTTAACAAAGTAATATATATATTAACTACTACTGATTAACTGTTCCAATACGGTAACATCCCATAAACACACCGTTGGCAAAGGCAAATTCAATAAATTCAATAATCTCACATGCAATTCTACCAGCAGGAAGAGAACCCCCGCTTTTAGCTGTAACAGAGAGAGGAGTAAGCAAGACCCCAGCAACTGCTACTGAATGTTAAAACTAAAAGAAAATCTTGGTTCTGTGAGAACTTGACTCTATCCATTCAGTCTGCTTCTATTGTTCCATCTTTAAAAAAACCTGAGGTCTGACAAGCTAAGGAAGGGTCACCGCACCCAAAATGTTAACTCCGATTTCTCTTCACAGATGCTCCCAGATCTGCTGAGCTTTTATAGCAATTTCTGTTTTAATTTCTGTTTACTTTACTGGAACTGGAGCAGACTGCTTGACACCTCTGTCTTAACATTTCTTCACAATAAAAAAGACAAAATGCACCTCTTAAAGCCACAGTTCTGTCACAAAACACAGCCCTATTAGCTGCTATGAAAATGACCTGCAGCTCAAAATTTTATGCTAAGAAATGACTGCAACAACAGCTTTTATTTTGTTAGTGTTCCTAACATAGGCATTTTATAGAAAGTTACTGAATAAAATTTGATATTAAGCTACACATGGCAATATTAGGATAAGTGACCAAAAAAATTGGTAAATAAGATTTTAGAGCGTGCCTTAAAGGAAAATGAGAGGTTGGAAGGTTTAGTGAGGGAATTTAAGAGGATAGTGCCCAAGCAACTGAAGATAATGACACCAGTGGTGAAGTGATTAAAATCAGGGACTCACAAACAGCGAGAATTAGATGAATGCATTGATTTTAGATGGCTGCAAAGCTTGAAAAGATTACAGGGATGGACACTGGTCAGACCATGGAGGGTTTTGTAAACAAGCAGAAGAATTTAAAATGTTGTTTTGCCACGCCAAGAGCTAACATAGGTCATCAAGGACAGGTTTGATGGGTGAATGAAATTTGATATAAACAAGGGCATGAGGAGCAGATGAGTGCAGTCCCATCCAAGGAAAACAGACATTTGGAACTTGTCTGCAAGCTCAGAAATTCATTAGTCTGATGAAACACCTGAAAGCTGCTTGACTGACTATGTTTTTTATTCATTTTTGGGATTTTGATGTTTCTGATTCAACTAGAATCTTTTACCTATATTTCTTTTTCCTTGAGAAGGTGGTGATGAGACATTGCCTTAAATTGTTGCAATTGATGAGGGGTAGGTACACTCATACTGCTTTTAGATATGGATTTACAAAAATTTAACCCATCAACAGTGGAGAAATGCTAATAAAGTTCTAACTCAGGGTGATGTGTGACTTGGAGAGGAACGTTCTGTTTTGGTGGCATTCCCATATGGCTACTATCCTTGTCCTCTTGATGGTAAAGGTTGCTGATTTGAAAAGTGCTGTTGGAGGGACCTTGGTAAGTTTCTGGTTTTCTGGTTTCTGCTGTCAATTTCGTAATCTTTATGGTTAAGAAGTTTCTAATGTTTGCAGTTCCTGCTGTTGATTCTTCAAAGTGCTTGGATCCTTGATACATTTATTTGATTTGTAAAAATGAGTTTTGATTTGAAGAAACTGGAAAGAAATGAATGAATTATATTTATAAAGCTTTTCTTTAGACATCCTAATGTTGCTGCAGTGGGCATGTAAGTGCCATTGTGAGGCATGAGATACCATGGGGTGTTGGTGCAGGGCTATAGCCTGCTATGATGTCAATGATGGACTGTTGGGGATGGGTTGGAGGGCAAACATTGACATGGAAGAATTGAGGTGCCATTAGTGTAAAAGCATGCATTTACAAAAAGGAAGATATTTTTTAAAGTTGCCTTTCAAATGCTTCTCATATGCAAACAATGGTTTATGATGCTTCTGTGGTGCTGTGAATCACGAGTCTTTTAAAAGCTGGTCTGACTCCATCAAAATTGCAGAGGGGTCTGACATGTCTATCTCCACAATACAGCCAACCAGGGCAAGTATGTCCAGTTTGGGTTTGTAGCCTAAATTAGCCCACACACTAGAAAGGCTTGTGATTTTGAATACCTCTTTCAAATCTCCTTACTTCCTCATCCTTGAAGCATCTTTTCTCCCCTGTCTCTAATACATTTGATATTCTACCCCAATGTCTGCAGGAAAGCTGAGATAACAAGAGCAGCCTAAAAAGTAAGTAATTTAAATACTTGGAGGTTATATTCATTTTATTAATGATTCATAAAGTTTCAGATGTACTTATCTCCTTATTTCTATGTTGGCTACAGTTCAGATTTGTAATAAGGAAAGTATGAATCAGCTGGCATTTGATCATTTCACATTATTTTTGTAATGTGCCAGAGGTCAGGAATATGTCTCTGTGTAAAATATAGAATGATGGAAAATTAATTGAACTCAAGACCAACATGTTTCAAATTTCACATTTTTTTGTGATTTGTAGTCTCCTTCATAATTGATGTCATCACAGTAGTTTAATCACTCAATGGTCTGCTGATTCCTGCTACATTAAGCTTGTGCTAGAAAAAATGTTTTACTTTTATTCAGTTGCCCTTCTGGTTAATGGTGTACATAAGAGTTATTATTACTCTATAAAGGTGTCAGTGGGGGAGCACTTTGGGGCCAGCAACCATAATTCTAGTTTTAAAATAATGATGGAAAAGGATAGACCAGATCTAAAAGTTAAAGTTCTAAATTGGAGGAAGGCCAATTTTGACGGTATAGGCAAGAACTTTCAAAAGTTGATTGGGGATGGATGTTGGCAGGAAAAGGGATGACTGGAAAAAGGGAAGCCTTAAGAATAGTATAATGAGAGTCCAGAGACAGTATGTTCCTGCCGGGGTGAAAGGTAAGGCTGGTAGGTGTAGGGAAAGCTGGATGACGAGAGAAATTGAGGTTTTGGTCAAGAAGAAGAAGAAGGAAGCATATGTCAGGTGCAGACAGCAGAGATCAAGTGAATCCTTCTAAGCGTATAAAGGCAGTAGGAGTATATTTAAGAGGGAATTCAGGAGGGCAAAAAGGAGACATGAGGTAGCTTTGGCAAATAGGGTTAAAGAAAATCCAAAGGGTGTTTACAAATACATTAAGGACAAAAGAGTATCTAGGGAGTGAATCGGGCCCCTCAAAGACCAGCAAGACAGCCTAAGTGTGGAACCACAGGAGCTGGGGAGATACTAAATGAGTACAGAGGAACCTCGATTGTCAGAATATCAATTATCCAAATATCAGATTATCTGAAGGGGATCTCAAGGTCCTGATAGAAATGTTATGTCAAAGAGCTGTTTCAACTCTGATCGCGTCTTTTGTTTACAGGTACAATGATTAAAAACGACCTCGGCTCACTGAAATGCTACCGAGCACAGTCCTGGACAGTCCAAATGACTGACCTCCCACCCTCGCCCCACACATGCCCTGGAGTTCTACACAGGGGTGTACTCTAAACCCCCCCTTCCCCAGATAATCGCTCTAATATTGTCCTGTACAGGGCAAAGGTGGAACCTGTCAAAAAGTTGTGTGTGTAGCAGGTCGGATGGGGGTGTGGAGGCACGGACAGGGGTTGGACAGCGGGTGGGGATGGATGGGGGTACGGGGTTGGGGGAGCAGGCGCGGTGGGAGCGGACAGGCTTGGGAGTGGGCATGGGGGACGGATAGGGTTGGGGGTATGCAGGGGCAGGGTGGGCGGCTTGGGGGCCCGGAGTCTTGTGCGCAAGGTGCTGCTGTCTAGTCTCCTGAACGGGCAGCAGACTTCACAGAAAACTCCGAACCGCAGAGGAAATCAATTAACCGAATAATCAATTATCCGAACGAAATAGTGCCCGCCCATCTCATTTGGATAATCGAGGTTCCTTTGTATTTTACTGTGGAGAAGGACATGGAAGATAAGGAATGTGGGGAAATAGATAGTGACATCTTGAAAAATATCCATATTACAGAAGGGGAGATGCTGAATAAAATGCATTAAGGTTACCATCAAGACCATGCCTTCTCAAACTGGCCTGAGGACCTTTAGGTTAAACTTGCCATGTCTCTTGCTAAGAGAGCAGCCCCACAGTTCTTTGGGACTCTGACAACTCTACCTTTGCAAATTTCTACTATGTGAGAGAAAGTTTAAAGTATTTTTGGCAGCATGGAGGTTGTGCTCCATATCATGAATATCATTGAATCAATTGTCGTTAAGCAGTACAGAACAATTGTTCTGCTATAATGCGCGTTTCGTTAACACACCTTCACTATAACATGATTGACGAATTGGGGACACTGCCTCCAAAGTATGAATTTTAAAATTTGACTATAACGAAATTCTGGCCCCAATAGTTTAAATGTTGCTGCTATTACACGATTTTCTATGTCACGTTATAGCAGAACTGCCTGTATTGTAAAAACTATTTTTCAAGATAGTTGCAACAATTTAACAATATTTCAATGTCTTCTAGCTGTCGGCCCAAAAATCACTTCCACGAATTTCAAAGATTCCAGCCATTATAGTCCAAAATGCCTATGAAAAATAACTTTATCCTAACAGTATCTCCAAGTCATAAATAAAACAAGAAAGACAATTTATCTGTCAGCTGCCAAGCTAACTGATCTTTCCTCAGGTATCAGTGTTCAAATGTGCCTCAGTGCTCCGGGTTCAGGAGGAAAGTGGTCAGCTGATGCTTTTGCTCATTGTCTGAAGACACTTGCTGAATAGTCTCCAAGACTGTGTTTAAGATTGATTTCAAATAGCTCCTTATGCCAAGTCCCAGTGGATGGCTAATGTCGTCTGCATCTTAACTTAGCAAAGAACTATAATTTTGTAGAAGAGAGAAACTAGAGTGCAAAAAACTTACTGAAAACAAAAATCAGGCTGCAATAAAGGTATTCAGTTGAGATTATTACACTAATCAGCTGCCATGCCCAAAACCAAGGGTTCGCAGAACTTGACAGTAGCATGACTCTCCAGCACCCCATCAAAACTTCTATGGAATCAACAGAGTATCAGGATTAAAGTTTCCCTTGCTGACAGTATGCCCTAAAAGTGGGAGGATACCAGACATCCCTCCTGAAACTTTTCCTAAACATTTCTATTTGTAGGAGTTTGTGCACATTGGCTGCCATGTTACCTACAGTAATGTAACAGTCGGACTAAAGTCCTTTAAAACCAATGAAATAATTCCAATCACCCTGTATAAATGCAAATATGTGCATTTTACAATTGTGCCCCTGCTGACAGCCCACATAGTCTCATGGATGTCCAGTTTTGAGCTGAGAATTCATAGAATCCCTACAGTATTGAAGCAGGCCATTTGGCCCATCAGGTCCAAACCATTCCTTCGAACAGCATCTGCCCCCACCCTATCCCAAAACCCTGCATTTTCCATGGCTAATCCATGTAGCCTGCACACCCCTGCATACTATGGGCATTTTAGCATGGTTAATCTACATAATCTGCATATCTCTGGATTGTGGGATTCTGACCTATGTTTATTCTGTTTAGCATTGTAGCAATAAGGCCGTAAAAAAATGGGAACAGGAGAAAACCATTTGGCCCCTCAAGTCTGTTCTACCATTCATAGTTTCATAATAATAGAAGCAGGAGTAGGCCATTTGAGCCTGCTCTGCTATTCATTAAGATCATGGCTGATCTACCCATCGTCTCAGCACCAACCAACCCCACCACCCCATGGCTGTACACTTCAACTCCCCTGCCCACCCCGTTAAGGACATGCAGGTCCTGGGCCTCCTCCATTGCCAACCCCTTACCACCCAATGCCTGGAGGAAGAATGCCTCATATTCTACCTTGGGAGCCTGCAACCACACAGGATCAATGTGGATTTCAACAGTTTTCTCATTTCCCCTCCCCCCACATTATCCCAGTCACAAGCCCCCAACATGGCACTGCCCTCATGACCTGTCCATGACCTTTCCCATGTATCCACTCCACTCTCCTCTCCAACCTATCACCTTCTCCCTTACCTTCATCTACTTATTACATTCTCAGCTACCCAACCCCACTTTCTTCCCATTTATCTCTCAGCTCCCTGGCCCACAAGCCTCATTTCTGATGACTGGCTCATACCCGAAACGTTAATTCTCCTGCTCCTCGGATGCTGCCTGACCTGCTGTGCTTTTCCAGCACCACACTCTCAACCTTGTACAATTGCAGCAGGACCTCCCTGCTCTTAAATTCAATCCTTCTAACAATGAAAGCCAATATTCTGTTTTCCTTCCTGATTACCTGTTGCACCTGCAAATCAACTTTTAGCGATTCATGTACAAGCACTCCAAAGTCCCTCTGCGCAATGCTTCAATTTCTCACTATTTAAATAATACTCTGACCAAATATTTTTACTTCCAAAGTGGATAACCTCACATTTACCAACATTGTACTCCAGCTGCCAGACCCTTGCCCTCTCACTTAACCCATGTAAATCTCTCTGCACACCTTCCAAATCCTCTGCACAGTTTGCCTTTCCACTCAATTTAGTGTCATCAGCAAACTTCGATACCTTACATTTGATCTCCTCTTCCAAACCATTTATATATATCATGAATAGTTGCGGCCCAACACCGACCCCTGTGGCACCCTGCTCACTACAGATCTCCAACTGGAGCAATACTCATTTATCCCAACTCTCTGCTTTCAGTTGGTTAACCAGTCCTCTATCCGTGCTAGTACATTCCCCGCAACTCCGTGCATTCTTATCTTATGGATGAGTCTTTTATGTAGCACCTTATCGAATGCCTTCTGGAAATCAAAGTATACAACTTCCACCTGTTCCCCTCCAATAAATTTGTCAAACACAACCTTCCCTTCCCGAATCCATGCTAAGTCTGCCCGATGGAATCCTTTTAATCCAGATGTCTCACTATTTCTTCTTTAATGATAGCCTCCAGCATTTGCCCAATGATAGATGTTAAACTAACTGGCCTATAATTACCTGCCTTTTGCCTACACCCTTTCTCATAATACTCATGATATCATGGTGCCATGATATTCGCTGTCTTCCAGTCTACCGGGACCTACCCGGAGTCCAGTGAAGTTTGGTAAATTATTACCAATGCATCTACTATAACTTTCACCATTTCTTTCAGCATACTGGGATGCATTCCATCATTAGGGTCATAGCTGATTGTGCCCTCCTCGTATCCACTTTCCTGCCCTTAACCCATAATTCTTCATTTCCTGATTGGTCAAGAATCTATTTCTGCCTTAACTATAAACATGGACACTGCCCTCACAGCTCTCTGTGGCAAGGAGTTCCAAAGACTTACAACCCTCTGAGAAAAGAAGTTCTTCAGTCTGAAACTATCACCTCTGGTAATGCTGCACAACATTCTGGAGAGTGTCCTTTGTATGAACATGGGATTTTGTTCTCGAATCCCGACAGTGCAGAAAGAGGTCATTCAGCCCATTGAATCAAAGCCCATTGAAACAGCATTCCACCCAGAATCAGCCCCAGCCTCCTACCCTATCCCCAATACTCCACCTTTACCATGACCAGTTCACCTAGCCTGCACATCCCTGGTCACTACAGACAATTTAACATGGTCAATTCACCTAATTTTCACATCATTGGAATGTGGAAGGCAACCAGAGCACCCAATGGAAACTTACACAAACACAGGGAGGACATGCATACTTCACACAGACAATCTCCCAAGACTGAAATTGAACCCAGGTCACTGGCACTGTGAGGCATCAGTGCTAACCACTGAGCCATAGTGCCTCCCGTAAACAATCAAATTAGAACTTGAACCTGCTATCTTCTAATTAACATTGAAGTCAGACAGCTAATCCATCACACCATTCACCCACAATTTTTAAATTCTGCTAGTTACTTTGGTTGGGATTTGAACCCACATCCCAGAAGCATGAACCTCTGGATTTCTAATCCAGTGACATTGCCACTATACTATTATCTCTGTTGTCTCCACAAAGGATTGTCATGGACAGCTGCATCTGTAGTTAGATCAGAGAGAACATTTGTGAGTTCAAGTCTGCTTTTCCTTTTTGTTAGTTGTCTCACTTGTGTGATAGATACGTCCTTTGCCGTGGCCAGCACTGTCAGTAGTGGTTCTATGCAGCACACTTTGTGGTGGATATTGAAGTTGATCATCCAGAGTACATCCTGTGACCTTGTTATTCTTAAGTGCTGCTTTCAAGTGTTGTTCAACTTGGAGGAATATTGACTTATCAGGTAAAGGAGGAAGGTAATGAGCAGGAAATTATCCTAACCATGTATGACCTGATGCCTTGAAACATCATGGGTTCCATAATCAGGGTTGAAGACTGCAGGGTCATTTCCGAGTGCCAGCAGGTACCCATCTCTCTCCTACTGACGTACACATGGATGTCTTTGAAGGGCTTTGAGTTGTTTGTAGAATAGTAGTAAGAGAACAGCCAATTTGGCCTTGAGTATTATAGAGGTGGTAACACTCTTTTCAGCTTTTGTGAAATATTTACTTACTGTGCTAAAAGCTGAATGTTCTGAATTACATTGGAATACACAGAACTGGAAAGCCCGTTCTATTTCCGTTGGCTTGTCACAATAAATTGAAACAAATGTCTGGATGAAATAAGCATAATATAAATTTGTATCTAGGAAAACATTAATAGAACAATATTCAATAACCAATTGTTGACCTCAATCAAAGCTAAGGCCAATTATAACTCTAACTATTAATCTGTTAAATCTGAATATTAAATACTTCATATGGTAATGACTTTGCTGTCCAACTTCCAATGGCATGATTTTCAATATTTACAAATTAAGTTGCTGATATAAAGGATTGATCGCAAACTCTGTGTGTAAGCACCTACAGTATAGGAATACATTTGTGTTAGGATACAGGTCCAACCTAGTCCAGGTTTTCCAGGGATTTTCGCTGTTTTCTTCTGCTCCAGTTGTTTTCTTGTCAAATATATATTGACCCTGCCTCAACACTTGCTGTTCTGAATTTTCCCGCCTCAGCCTGACTCTTAGGGCTTGTTTCTGCTGTGGTACTTGCTTCCTCCATGTTTAGAATCAGTCCTGTTCATGGTGTGCTTTAAAAAGTAGCATGAATAAAGACAGGCCTCTCCAGTTTTTAAGCATGGCTATGTCAAGAAGAAGGAGCCTCATTTGTAATTTATTTTCAACACTTGCTCCCTGTTATAATTCCCGCCCATACCACATTGACAGTAAACACCCCTATTATTATGAAACAATATTCTACCATTTTGCTGTGAGCAATGCCACAAGAAATTTGATAATTATATTTGATCATTCCTTCCTTTCAATTATTCATCCAGCAGTTGCAGGAATTGAAAAAAAGGAAGGAACATTGAAGGTGGCAGGACAGGAGTGACCATTTAATAAAGCACACAGTATCCAAACTTTGTTAATGACAGCACAGAGTACTGGAGCAAGGAGATAATGCTGAACTGGGCAACTTTTCCACACAGAGGGTAGTGCGTGTATGGACTGAACTGCTAGAGGAGGTGTTGGAGACGGCTACGATTACAACATTTAGAAAGCATTTGGATGGTTACATGAATAGGAGGGATTTAGGCGGATATGAGCCAAATGCTAGCAAATGGGACTAATCTGGTCTGTGTGGACAAGTTGGACTGAAGAGTCAGTTTTCATATTGTATAGTTCCATGACTCAGCTGGAGTATTGTGTGCAGTTTTGGGTGATCGAGGAAGGATGTCAATGCATTACAGAGAGGCTGAAGAGATTCACAAGAATAATTTCAGGGATGAGAAACTTCAGTTATTGGATAGAAGAGACTGAGGCTGTTTTCCAAATAAGCTTTCAAATTTATGAGTGGTGTGGAAGAAGTAGACAGTGAGAAACTGTTCTGGCTTCTAAAAGTATCAGGTATGGTAGGGTCCAGTTTTAAACTGAATTTGCTGCGCGCAAATATGATGTAAGAAAATACTTTTTCTTGCAATGAGAAGTTTTGGTCTAGAACTTTGATTGAGGGAGGTTCAATTCAGCCTTTCAAGAGGACATTAAGTGATTATTTAAATGGAAACAATGTGCAAGGTACAGGACATTGGCACTACATCATAACGTCATAATGCTCATTTGGAGAGCTGGTGCAGACACAGCGGGCTGACTGGCAGCCTTCTGTGCTGTAACAATTCTGTGATTCCGTGATCTTGGCCGATCTTTCCTTGGCACTACCGTTCATTCCCCAGCAGGCCTCACAGAATAGTAATTAAGGAATTATGTCTGACTTCCCTTCAATCTTTGTCCTGGGACATGGAGATCAGAATGTAGAGCATGCAGCTGCTTGTCAGCACAAACCAGGGAAGTAGAGTACTTAAAACCTACTTAAAGCCAGTAGGTTTCTTTGAGTTGTAAAACATCAATGTTTGCCCCAGTTATGTTCAATTTTAAGTAGGCTACCTGAAAAGCACAGTAAGCAGGCCATGCCAGCAAGATAGCATACAGATACATTTGTACTTTTGTTTTAACTTGCCTTGTGTTAGTAGTAAAGTGTGGAAGATTTCTTTTAGACCCCATTATGGAAGCAGAAGCTTTTCTTCATGTGGTTTTAGATGGAGGAGCCCCCAGCTCGATGGCTGAGCAGCCAATCTCATGATTTACATTTACCAGAATGGCTGGTAAGTCAGGCAACAAGGTTTACATGGAGCCTGGCCATTAAAATCAGTTCCATCTTTTACTGCATCAGTGCTAAAACACCTACTAGCAGCTGACAGAATTAAGCCGATGGTGAATTGCTATTTTATACAAATGTCTCTTCACAAACCAGTGGGGTTTATTTTTAATACAGCATTCCCTGGTGTAATTCATCTCTTTTTGTATTCTCAGGACAAGATTTCATTTTTGGCAAGGGGTGAGACCAGGTTCTCGGATACTCGTTTAAATGTTAATTCTCAGTCAACATAGCATTTTTGAAAAATGACATGACAAACACAGTGTTACTTACAAGGATGAGTGCCCACCAATACTAGACATGACCATATCAGAATTAATGACTCCATTTTCATTGTACTGATTAAATTTTCAGCTGTGGAGTAAAACCAGCTGAAACTTCACCCTCCTTTGGGAAATGTTTAATTGCCTTGTTTTTCTTGCAGGCATCATCATTTCGTCATTTACTCTTTCTTTTTGAAACATTACACTTTTTTAAGTTTTGAAAACTTGCTGACTTTCAGGAAGGATGCAATCTCATTTCTTTCAAGTCTTTTAAGATTTTTCATAATTCGATTTATTCAAACCTATAGTTATTCCAAATATTTTTAATGCAGCTTGGCTATTTTTCCATTTGTTATATTGAATTAGTTTTCCATAAAATGTTGGCTCCTCCTCTCTTCCTCCCCCACAAAAAAATTCTATTTGAATTGATGGAAAATCTGTTTTTCTGTGAAATAGTGATACAGGTCAAGGACCCACATAATTGGATTAATAAAATGGAACATTTAAGCTGAATGACCACCAAATGCTCTGCCTACAACATGGAAACAGAACCAGGATCAGTACAGCCATATTAGTTCACTTAAATTGACTTTAATCAGCATGAAAACAAGAGTGCATCAGAGGCTGATAATTCTGTAACAAATAACTCACCTCTTTACCTCCCCAATGCCTATCCTTCATCTACAAGGCACAAGTTTTCACTGTGATGAAATATTCTCCATTTGCCTGATCAGCGTAGCTCCAACAACACTCCAGGACAAAGCAACCTGCTTATATGGCACCTCATTAAACAAACTAAAACTCCACTCCCCCCACCACCACTGATGCACAGTGAGGGCCATTTCCAAAATGCACTGCAACAACTCACCAAGGCATTTGCAAGCACCTTCTAAATCCGTGTCTGTACTACCTAAAAGAACCATTGGGTAGTAGATGCTTGGGGACACTGCAACCTGAAAGTTCCCCTCCAAGATACTATCTTTACCTGGAACAATATCCCTATTGCTTAACTGTCAAAATTCTGGAACTCCTTTCTTAACAGCAGTGGTCATTAAAATCATCCCGTCTTTTCTGCATCAGCATCAAAACACCCACCAACAGCTGATGGAATTAAGCCAATGTTGGATTGCCAATTTTAGTACAAATGTCTCTTCACAACCCACTGTGGTTTATTTTTATACTGCATTCTCTGATGTAATTCATCTCTTTCTGAATTCTGCACAGGAATCTGTAAATGTTATTTCCCAATAAATGAAAGCTTAAAGTTTAAAAGCAGCTTTGGGGGCCCAATTCAGCCAATTTGGATCTTGAACCAGTTTAAGAGACTGAGGTAAAACACAAGTTGTGCACTGCTCAGGTTTAAATTTCTCTGATTTTTTTTTGCTTTTTTCCCAATTCCACTTGGTTATACTGCTGTAGACCAGCAGAACTGCTGAAGATAAAGGTGACTCTTTATGAGGTTAGTGTGGAGAAAGTGAGGACTGCAGATGCTGGAGATCAGAGTTGAAGAGTGTTGGTGTATATGGCTTTCTCTAGTGATGTGTATTGTTGTGAAGGTTCATAAGATACTGTTAAGATTTGAGAACTAGGATTCTAAAGTAGAGAACTGGATCTTGGTTTTTGGTTCTGTGAAGTTCTTACCTGTTGTTTTTAAATGTCAGAAATTCATTTCGGAACTTTGATTTCAAAACATAATTTACAGAAAATCATGTGATTTCAGCTAAATGACGAGTAAGCCATCTGGAGAGATCATTGCGAAAGTGTCATCAGAGATTGAGGGGTGACCTTATAGAGGTTTACAAAATTATGAGGATAAATAGACAAAGCCTTTTCCCTGGGGTCGGGGAGTCCAGAACTAGAGGGCATAGGTTAGGGTGAGAGGGGAAAGATATAAAAGAGACCTAAGGGGCAACTTTTTCACGCAGAGGGTGGTACATGCATGGAATGAGCTGCCAGAGGATGTGGTGGAGGCTGGTACATTTAAGAGGCATTTGGATGAGTATATGAATAGGAAGGGTTTGGAGGGATATGGGCCGAGTGCTGGCAGGTGGGACTAAATTGGGTTTGGATATCTGGTCGGCGTGGACGGGTTGGACCGAAGGGTCTGTTTCCATGCTGTACATCTCTATGACTCTATGACTCTATGTTTGATGACTTGGGTTTTATGGCCTCCATAGGGAGAGCAAAAAGGAGCAAGAAGCTGCTGCATTTTGGTGTGGGGAGGTGGCCTAAACCAGCAGAGGTGTTGTTATGAGCAGTCTCCAAGCGGTCAAGGCTGAAATGAAGTTCTGACTTTCAGAGAAGTCAGTGAAAAGGGAGCTCAAGAAGATGGAGTCTGTGGAAGTGTCACAGGGGAGGACATTATGCAAGGCTGTTAAAGACTGTTTGACATTTTATTTTATGGGTCTCAGGAAGAGACATTAACTGAAGAAAACAGCATCTGGTGAATGCGCAGAAATTTGTTGAAAGGAAACTGATTATACGAGTGCCAGCTGAGCGAGAGGCGAGCAGATAAGCCTGACACTTCACCGAGATTTGAACGTCTGAGGGATTGCTGAGATGTAAGGGACAAATCTTTTTAACGTTTGTACTAAAACCATTCCAATAGTTCTTGTCCTGTGTAATTTTTTTTCCCTATGAAAATAAAACTGAAGAGATTATCAAGCAGAGTTTCACTCTTGGATCTGATTGGTCTGGTATTACCATTAGCTCGAATGCTAACAATCTGTTTTACAGGACAGAGGAGAGCAGAACACATGATGTTGGTGCTTCTAGGTTTGATTTTAATTTGGAAAATAACAGAGATTTTGGAGGATCTTTGAAACAAATTAGGTAAGAAACAAGTTTACTAATCTACCTGGCTTCCCCCAAATATATTAGAAATTACAGTGAAAATTGGTGCAAAAATTGTGAATGATACCTTCTAAACAGCCAGAAATCTGATTAATGGTCGGTGATGTGGCCACATAATTACTTTCTGTAAGAGTAATTTGTTTTGGCTCCTGGCATTCACTTCCAGATATAACTCTAATGCAAAATAAATTAGCTCATTATATTACAGGAGTGTGACCAGGTTATGAATGTGCCTCAAACTGGTTTGACACATTTAACGTGGGATTTCACAATTGAATAACATAACAATTTGTGTGTTTGTGCACTCACTCATCGGTTGGGTGGTTTTGAAATACATTTAATTAGCTTCCTGTTTATTGTGTGAGTAACCAAGTCACACAGAATAGTAAGGGTGCTAACTCTGGCTGGACATATTCTGGGAGACATCACCAAAAGTAGCATCACGGAAAGCTGGGATATAGTGCCCGCTGGTGAAGCTAAAGTGAAAGGATAGAAGAATACATGGAAATGCTAAAACTGACATACAGAGAGGAAAACTAACCAACACAGAGTATTAGAGCTGATTTTGCAGTTTGACACTAGATAAGAGGGAATGAACCTGTCTTCAGTGAGCATGACAATACCTTCCCATGAAATCTGCAATGGACCACAATATTCCTGGTTCAATCCAGATGAATGAGTAATGTAGGTAACACTAAATAATTACTATACCAGCATCTGATCAATCTGAGCTGAGCCTAATCTTGTCTCATAAAACAATGGTCAAGTGAAAATTGCCTCAACTGGTTGGAACACTGATTAGGTGGACTGTGGAATTCCATCAATGCCAAGTTGGGCTTTAGACTTTTCTGCTGCCTCCGAGTAGGTTCCTGTCATAGACCAGGTCAGGTAGGTATACTGTGATTCACTGTTGGCTGCTCCTGGGTGTACCTTGGGATCTGATTACGTTTTCTAATTGGCTTGCACGAAGTCATGGTCATCTGATGGTTTGGGTGCTGACTGAGTCAATAGGTATGGCGCTGGAAAAGCACAGCAGGTCAGGCAGTATCCGAGGAGCAGGAGAATCGACGTTTTGGGCATAAGCCCTTCATCAGGATGTAGGTTTGCTCACTGAGCTGGTAGGTTCATTTCCAGATGTTTCGTCACTCTACTAGGTAACATCTTCAGTGGGCCTCCAGGTGAAGCACTGCTGATAATTCCTGCTTTCTATTTATAAGTTTGGGTTTTATATGTTTGATACATATATATGTATAAATAGAAAGCAGGCATTATCTGCAGTGCTTCACCCGGAGGCCCACTGAAGATGTTACCTAGTAGGGTGACAAAACGTCTGGAAATGAACTTTCCAGCTCAGCGAGCAAATCTACATCCTCAACCTGAGCTACAAATCTTCTGAAAACCCTTCATCAGTAGTGCTGGGGGGTGGAAGTGGGGGGTGGGAGGGGGAAGGGGGCTGAGAGAAAAATGGGAGGGTGGGGGTGGCACTGGAGGGAAGGTAGCTACGAAGACGATTGATAGATGCAGGTGGGGTTTGATGGTTGGCAGGGAGGGTGGTGTGGATAGATGGGAAGGAAGATAGACAGGTCGGCCATTTAAAGAGGGTGGTGATGAGTTGGAAGGTTGAGTCTGGGATGAGGTGGGGTGCATGTGTTTCAGAGATGCTTCCTGAAACATTCCATGAGTTGGTGTCCTGTCTCCCCAGTGTAGGGGAGACCACATCAGGAGCAACGGACACAGTAGATGAGGTGGTTTAATATGCAGGAAAATCTCTTCCGGATGTGGTAGGATCCTTGTGGCCTTGGATGGAGGTGAGGGGGGGCGGTGTGAGCACAGGTTTTACAACTCTTGAGGTGGCAACGTAAGGTGCCAGGAGTGGAGGATGGGTTGATGGGGTTGTGGACCTAATGAGGGAATGGTGGAGGGAATGGTCTCTGCAGAATGCTGATGGGGGTGGGGAGGGAAATATATCTCTGGTGGTGGGGTCTGTTTGTAGGTGGTGGAAAAGTCAGATGATAATGCGCTGTATCCAGAGATTAGTGGGGTGGAAGGTAAGTGTGGGTGGGAGTGTTGGGGAATATATCCTTGCTGCAACTGGAGGGGTGGGGTCCAAGGGCAGAAGGGCGGGAAGTGGAGGAGATACGCTGGAGGGCATTGTTGACCATGTGGGAAGGGAAATTGTGGTTCTTCAAATTGGAGGCCATCTGGGATGCCTTGGGACCCTCCAATACAATGCATGAATGTCGATTTCACCAGTTTTCACATCTCCCCTCCCCCACCTCATCCTAGATCCAATCCTCCAACTCATCACCGCCCTCTTGAACTGCCTACCTGTCCATCTTCCTTTCCATCTATCTGCTGCAACGGACACAGTTGACATGTTTGGATATGCAGGAAAATCTCTTCCGGATGTGGTAGGATCCTTGTGGCCTTGGACGGAGGTGAGGAGGGAGGTGTGAGACAGGTTTTACACCTCTTGAGGTGGCAAGGGAAGGTGCCTCTGACCTATCACCATCACCACCCACTTGCATCTATCTATTGCCTTACCTTCCTCCCAACTCCACCCCTATCCTTCTATTTATCTCTCAGTCCCCTTTCCCCTGCCACCACATTCCTGATGAGGGGCTTATACCTGAAATGTCAATTCTTCTGCTTCTTGAATGCTGCCTGACCTGCTGTGCTTTCTCAGCACCACACTTTTCGATTCTGATCTCCAACAGTCCTCACTATCTCGCAGGTGCTGACTGAGTGTGGGCTCTATTGGCTGGCTGCTGTGCCAGCATTAATTACTTACCCCACACCTTTGCGACTCATGAACTGGAGCATCCAGCTCAGAATTCTGTGGTCATTTGCTGTTTAAGTCGTACCCTGACTTTTTATTCTTGTTAGAAAGTGAGGGCTACAGTTGCTGGAGATCTGAGCTGAAAATGTGTTGCTGGAAAAGCGCAGCAGGTCAGGCAGCATCCAAGGAACAGGAGAATTGACATTTCGGGCATAACGTTTCGGGCATTCCTGAAGAAGGGCTTATGCCCGAAATGTCAATTCTCCTGTTCCTTGGATGCTACCTGACCTGCTGCGCTTTTCAAGCAACACATTTTCAGCTTTTTATTCTTGTTACTAAAGTGACACACTATTGAAGAGGCAGCGACAATATGTTGATATCAATGGGTTAGCAATCCAGAACCCCAGAGTACTGCTGTAGGGCTAAGGGTTTGTATTCCACTACAGCAAATGTGAAATTGGAATTCAGTTTAAAAATTGGAATTTAGAGCTAGTTTAATGGCAACTATGTAACTATTGTCAATTGATATAAAAATCCATCTGATTCTCTAATGCTCTTTAGAGAAGGAAATTTACCGTCCTTACCAGTGTGGCTTCCGTTTGAGTCCAGAGATATGACAATGATGTTGACTCTTTACTGCCATCTGAAACGGCCTCGCATATCACTCAGTTTTGTTTTGATTCATTCATTGGATGCGGTCTTTGCGTTTATCGTTCATCCATCGTGCTATTGAGAAGGTAATGGCGAGCTGCCTTCTTGACCAGCTGGAGTCGATTTGATATAAGTAGATCCACTATGTCATCAGGGAGGGAGTGCCAGAATTTTGACCCAATGACAGCAAAGGAATGGCAATATGTTTCTCGAAATGGGGAATGGTGACCAGTGGTGTTCCACAGGGGTCAGTATTGGAGTAACTGTTGTTTGTAATATACATAAATGATCTAGAAGAGGGCACTGTTGGTATGATCAGCAAGTTTGCAGATGACACAAAGATTGGTGGAGTGGCAGAAAACATAAGGGACTGTCAGAGAATACAGGAGGATATAGATAGACTGGAGAGTTGGCGGAAAAGTGGCAGATGGCTTTCAATCCAGACAAATGTGAGATGATGCATTTAGGCAAGTCTAATTCTAGAGCGAATTATACAATGAATGGAAGAGCCTTGGGAAAAGTTGATGGGCAGAGAAATCTGAGAGTGCAGGTCCATTGTACCTGATGGTTGCTGCACAGGTGGATAGAGTGGTCAAGAAGGCATATAATATGCTTGTCTTCATCGGAAGGGGTATTGAGTATAAGAGCTGGCAAGACATTGGTTCGGCAGCATTTAGAATACTGTGTACAGTTCTGGGCGCCACATTACCAAAAGGATGTGGACGCTTTGGAAAGAGTGCAGAGAAAGTTTACGAGAATGTTGCCTGGCATGGAAGGTGCTAGCTATGAAGAGAGGTTAAGTAGGTTAGGTTTATTTTCACTAGAAAAAAGGAGATTGAGGGAGGACCTGATTGAGGTCTACAAAATTATGAAAAGTATAGACAGGGTGGATAGAGACAAGCTTTTTCCCAGGGTGAAGGATTCAATAACAAGAGATCATGCTTTCAAAGTGAGAGGAGGAAAGTTTAAGGGGGATACACGTGATAAGTACTTCACACAGAGGGTGGTGGGTGTTTTGGAACGCATTGCCAGCAGAGGTGGTAGAGGCAGGCACGGTAGATTCATTTAAGATGCGCCTGAACAGATGCATGAGTAGGTGGGGAGCAGAGGAGTACAGATGCTTAGGAATTGACCAACAGGTTTAGACAGTACATTTGGTTCAGCTCAGGCTTGGAGGGCCGAAAGGCCTGTTCCTGGGCTGTAAATTTTCTTTGTTCTTTCCAGTTCAAGGTAGTGTGTGGCTTGAAGGAGGACATGGCGGCGGGTGGGAGGGGAGGGGGGAGGTGTTGTGATCCCACGTATATGCCTCGTTTGTCCTTCATGATGGTAGTGGTCATGATTTGTAATGTGCTGCCCGCAGAGCCATGATGAAGTTCTGAGGTGCATCTTGTAAATGGTACACATTGCTGCTACTGAGCATTGGCAGTAGAAGGAATTAATGTTTGTGGGCCTGGTATCAATCAAGTGGATTGCTTGTTCTGGATGGTGTCAAGCTTCCTGCATGTTGTTGGAGCTGCACTCATCCAGGCAAGAGGGGAGTATTCTGTCACATTTCTGCCTTGTGCCTTGTAGATGATAGACAGTCTTTGGGCAGTCAGGATGTGAGTTACTTGTTGCAGGATTCCTAGTCTCTGATCTTTTCTCGCTAGTTCAGTTCTGTTTCTGGTCATTGGCAATCCCCAAGATGTTAGTAGTAGGGGATTCAGTGATGGCAATATCATTGAATGTCAAGAGGTGATGGTTGTTGGAGAAGGTCATTGCCTGGCACTTGTATGGCACGAATGGTACTTGCCATTTCTGAGGTTTTGATGTATTTGGACATGGATTGCTTTAGTATCTGAGGAGTTCACAAATGATGCTGAACATTGTGCAGTCATCAATGAACATCTCCATTTCCAACCTTATGATAAAGGGAAAATCATTGATGAAGCTGCTGAAGATGGTTGAGCTGAGGAGATTTTCCTGAGGAAATCCCGCAGTGATGGCTTGGAGCTGAGCTGACTGACCTCTAACAAGCATAACCATCTTCCTTTGTGACCCTAACCAGCAGAGAGTTTTCCCCATGATTCCAGTTCACTCCAGTTTTACTAGGACTCCCTGATGCTTCACTCTGTCAAATGCAGCCTTGATGTCAAGGGCTCAAAAAGTGTGGCACTGGAAAAGCACAGCTGGTCAGGCAGCATTTGAGGAGCAGGAGAGTCGATGTTTATACTCGAAATGTTGACTCTCCTGCTCTTTGGATGCTGCCTGAACTGCTGTGCTTTTCCAGTGCAACACTTTTTGACTCTGATCTCCAGCATCTGCAGTCCTCACTTTCTCCTCCTTGATGTCGAGGGCTGTCAATCTCACCCCTCCTCTGGAATTCAGCTCTTTTGTCCATATTTGAACTGAGGCTGCAATGAGGTCAGGAACTGAGTCACCCTGATGGAACCCAAACTGGGCATCACTGAGCAGGTTATTGCTGAGCAAGTACTGATTGATAACACTGTTGATGACACCTTCCATCACTTTACTTATAATTGAGAATAGACTGATAAGTTGGTAATTGACTGGATTGATTTTTTTCCTGCTTTTTGTGTACAGGACATATTTGGGCAATTTCAATATTGTCAGGTATGTCCCAGTGATGTAATTATATTGGAATAGCTTAGCTAGGGCTGTTCCAGAGCTAATCCGGCACATCAATCTTCAGTACTATAATTTGAATGTTGTCAGTGCCTATAGTCTTTGAAATATCCAGTGCCTTCAACTGTTCCTTGATATCATGTGGAGGGAGTCAAATTGGCTGAAGACTGGGGACCCCTGCAAGAAACAGAAACAGATCATCCAATTGACGCTTCTGGGTAAAGATAGCCATGAATGCTTCAACCTTACCTTTTGCACTGATGTGGTGGTGTCCTCCCATTGAGGCATAGTCATAGAACCATACAGCATGGAAACAGACCCTTTGGTCCAACCAGTCCATGCTGACCATATTCCTGTCTGTTCCTGACCCATATGCCTCCAAACTTTTCCTATTCGTGTCCTTATCCAATGTTTGAGGATAGCAAATGTGGTTCCCTTGTTCAAGAAGGGGAGTAGGGATAACCCTAGTAACTATAGACCGGTGAGTCTCACTTCTGTTGTGGGCAAAGTCTTAAAGAGAATTGTAAGGGATAGGATTTATGAACATCTGGATAGGAATAATGTGATCAAGGATAATAAGCTCTACCGCAGTAAGGTCGTAGTGTGGGAGTTTAATTAAAAAATAGGGGTGTCAGAGAATCTGTTCACTCTGAGAGCTGGCTCTGAGAAAGCCAGACCAGTGTCAAGTACTATGCACGTATAAGTAAAGGGTGACTTGGTGATGGGATACCAGCCTCTGTGGAGTTATTTTAATAGTAACAAGAGAACGTAAATGCTCCTGAAGAAATTCACTCGTATTTGATTGTCTTTGATGTCTTTGATTTGGGGTAAGCATTTCTCACACCATGTCATTATTTGGAAAGCTTGATTTGTTACTAGTTACCATGCCCCTATAGTGCTTTTCTCATATGGTGAAAGCCTGATTCTCCCATTCTTTGGAGATGGAAGGATGTGGAGGCACTGGAACGTGTGCAGAGGAGGTTTACCAGGATGTTGCCTGGTATGGTAGAAAGATCGTATTAGGAAAGGCTGAGGCACTTGGGGTTGTTTTCATTATAGAAAAGAAGGTTTAGGGGTGACTTGATAGAGGTGTACAAGATGATTAGGGGTTTAGTTAGGGTTGACCATGAGAACCTTTTTCCACGTATGGATTCAGCTATTACGAGGGGGCATAGCTTTAAATTAGGGGGTGGTAGGTATAGGACAGATGTTAGGGGTAGATTCTTTATTCAGCGAGTCGTGAGTTCATGGAATGCCCTGCCAGTAGCAGTGGTGGACTCTCCCTCTTTATGGGCATTTAAATGGGCATTGGATAGGCATATGGAGGATAGTGGGCTAGTGTAGGTTAGGTGGGCTTGGATCGGCGCAACATCGAGGGCCCAAGGGCCTGTACTGTGCTGTATGTTTCTATGTTCTATGTCTTTTAAAAGTTGTAATTGTACCCCCATCCCCCACTTACTCAGGAAGTTCATTCCACATGTGAACCACATACTGTGCACAAAAGTTGCCCCTCATGTCTTTTTAAAATCTCTCTCCTCCAAAATATGCCCCCTTGTCTTGAAATCCCCCATCCTAGGGGGGCAACTACCATTAGATTTGATTCGCTACAGTATGGAAATAGGCCCTTTGGCCCAACAGGTCCACACTGACCCTCCAAAGAGTAACCCTCCCAGACCCATTCCCCTACCCTTTACTTAACCCTGACTTGGCAATTTGGTATGGCCAATTCACCTGACCTGCACATCTTTTGGATTGTGGGAGGAAACCAGAGCACCCAGAGGAAACCCACGCAGACATAGGCGAATGTGTAAACTCCACACAGACAGTGACCCTAAGCGGGAATCAAACCCAGGTCCCTGGCACTGTGAGGCTGTAGTGCTAACCATTGAGCCACCATGCCATCCGATTAACTCTATCTGTACCTCTCATTATTTTACAAATTTCTAAGATGTTGTCTCTCAACCTCCTACATTCCAGTGAAAAAAGTCCCAGCCTTTCCAGCCTTTCTTTATAACTCAAACTTTTCTTATCCAGCCGCATCCTGGTAAATCTCTTCTGAACCTTCTCCAGTTTAATAATATTCTTCCTATAGCTGGGTGACCAGAACTGGACACATTATTACAGTAGAGGCCTCACCAATGTCCTGTACAGCCTCAACATGACTTCCCAGCTCCTACTCTCAAAGGACTGAGCAATGAAGGCAAGCATGCAAAGCGCCTTTTTAACCACCCTGTATATGTGACGCAAACTTCAATGAGTTATGTACCTGAATCCCTGGGTCCGTCTGTTCTACAACACTACCCTGCTTTTAATTGTATAAGCCCGACCCTTGTTTCTTTGGGCCAAAATGCAATACCTTGTATTTGTCCCAATTGAACTCCATTTGCCATTTTTCAGCCCATTAAGGCATTTGATCAAAATCTTAGAAACCTTCTTCACTGTTTACTATGTCATCAATTTTGGTGTCGCTCGCAAACTTGCTAACCACACTTTCGACATTCTCATTCATATCATTTATGTAAATGACAAACAAAGAGGACCCAGTGGCACACCGCTGGTAACAGGCTTCCAGTCTGAAAAGCAACCCTCCACCACCACTCTCTGTCTCCTGCTGTTCATCCGATTATGTAGGCAATTGGTAAGCTCACCCTGAATCCCATGTGACTTAACTTTACTAATTAGTCTACCATGCAGAACCTTATCGAAGGCTTTGCTAAATTCCAAGTAAACAATATCTATTGCTCTGTCCTCTTCAATCTTTTTGGTAACTTGTTCAAAAAGCTCAATCAGGCTTGTGAGACACAATTTTCCTTGCACAAAACCATGCTGACTATCCATAATCAATTCAAATTCCATAAATCCTATCTTTCAAAATCACCTCCATCAATTTACCCAAAACCAAAGTTAGACTCACAACTTTAGTTCCCAGATTTTTCCTTACAACTTTTCTTATTCAAAGATGCAACATTAGCCACCCTCCAGTTATCAGGCACCTTACCCATAGTTATAGATGATGAAAGTATTTCTGCAAGGGGTCTTGCAATTTCCTCCCTTACTTCCCACAACATTCTGGGATACATTAGATCAGGTCCCGGACATTTATCTACTGTCCCGCAGGGTTCAGTGTTGGGGCCGGAGCTGTTCACTTTATATATTAATGATCTGGATGAAGGGATTGGGGGCATTCTGGTGAAGTTTGCTGATGATACAAAGTTAGGTGGACAGGTAGGTAGTACTGAGGAGGTCGGGAGGCTGCAGAAAGATTTAGACAGTTTAGGAGATTTGTCCAGGAAATGGCCGATGAAATTCAACATGAGCAAATGCGAGGTCTTGCACTTTGGAAAAAAGAATATAGGCATGGGTTATTTACTAAACGGTGGGAACATTCATAAAGCTGAAATACAAAGGGATCTAGAAGTGCTAATCCAGGATTCTCTAAAGGTTATCTTGCAGATTGAGTCCATGATTAAGAAAGCGAATGTCATTCATCCCTTGAGGGTTGGAATATAAAAGCAGCGATGTGCTTCTGAGACTTTATAAAGCTCTAGTTAGGCCCCATTTAGAATACTGTGTCCTCATTTGGGCTCCACACCTCAGGAAGGACATACTGGCACTGGAGCGTATCCAGCAGAGATTCACACGGATGATCACTGGAATGGTAGGCCTAACATACGATGAACGGCTGAGGATCCTGGGATTGTATTCATTAGAGTTTAGAAGGTTGAGGGGAGATCTAATAGAAACTTACAAGATAATGCACGGCTTAGAAAGGGTGGATGCTGGGGAGACTAGGACCCGTGGGCACAGCCTTAGAATCAGAGGAAGTCAATTTAGAACAGAAATGAGGAGACATTTTTTCAGCCAGAGAGTGACGGGCCTGTGGAATTTATTGCCACGGAGCGCAGTGGAGGCCGGGACGTTAAATGTCTTCAAGAGAGAGATTGATAAATTCTTGATCTCTGGAGGAATTAAGAACTATGGGGAGAGTGCAGGTAAGTGGAGTTGAAATGCCCATCAGCCATGATTGAATGGCGGAGTGGACTCGAGGGGCCGAATGGCCTTACTTCCACTCCTGTGTCTTATGGTCTTATTCTGTAAGACCTCCCAAACTTCTTCTTCAGTAATGTGGACTCTTTTCAAAACATCAACATTTATTTCTCTGCATCCTCTAGTCTCCATTTCTTTTGTGGAACTTCCACATCCAGTGAGTTGTTTAATTGCCCACCAACATTCATGACTGGAAGCTGCAGTACTGGTCTGTTAGTTATGGGTTTGCTTAACTCTATCACTTGTTGCTATTGTGCTTGGGACACACATAGTCCTGTTTGATAACTTCACCAGGTTAACACCTCAATTTTAGGTTTGCTTAGTGTTGCTCCAGGCATGCCCTCCTGCACTCTTCATTGCACCAGGCTGATGCCCTGGCTTGATGTAATGCTAGGGTTGATGATGGAACATGAAATTGCAGATTGTGTTGCTGCTGCTGATGAATCACAGGGCACCAAGGATGTCTAGGTTTGTGTTACTGAATTTGTTCAGAGTTTATCTCATTTAGCACAGTGACAGTGCCACACCACACGATGGAATATATTCTCATTATGAAAATGGAACTTTGTCTTCACAAGGTTACTCCTTCCAATACTGTCATGGACAGATGCATCTGCAGAAGGCAGACTGTGAGGATGAGGTCAAGTATATTTTTCTCTCTTGTTTGGACCAACATCTAGGTTTGTAGACCGTGTCTAACAGCAGTGTCCTTTAGGACTTAAGCAACTTCAGTGAGTGGTGGTCTGCCAAACCACACTTGGTGATGGATGTTGAAGTTCCATACCCAGAGTGTATCCTTGCTTTCTCCAAATTGTGTTCAGTATGGAGGATTACTGATTGATCAGCTCAGCAGGGAGCAGGGTATGTGGGCATAGACGGTAATCACCAGGAGGTTTCCTTTGCCCACATTTTGCCTGACACCATGAGATTTCATCAGGTCCAGAGTCAATATTAAGGACTCCTCGGGCAGTTCCCACCTGACTGTACCACTATGCCACCACCTCTGCTGGGTCTGTCATGCCAGTGGGACAGGGCATATCCTGGAATGGTGATGGTGGTGTCTGGGACATTGACGGTAAGGTATGATTCCGTGAGTATGACTATATCAGGCTGTTGCTTGACTAGTCTGTGATACTGTTCTCCCAATTTTAGCACCAGCCTCCATACGTCAAGAAGAAGGACACTGCAGGTTGACAAAGCTGTTTGACCTAAGATTGTTTCCTGTGCCTTAATTGATGCCAGGTGGCATGTCTGGTTTATTTCCTTTATTGAGGTTTTTTAGCAGTTCATACAACTAAATGATTTGCTTGGCCATTTCAGAGGCCAGTTTAGAGTCAACCAAGTTGCTGTGTTTCTGGAGTCATCTTTAGGCCAGACCATGTAAGAATTGCAGTATTCCATCCCTGTGGGAATTAGTAAATCGGATGAATTGTTACAAATCAGCAATGGTTTCTTGATCATTATTAGACTTTTAACTCCAGATTTTTACTGTATTCAAGTTCTGCCATCTGTCTTGGTGGGATTCGATCACAATTCCCCAAAGCCTTACCTGGGTCTCTGGGTTACTTGTAAAATGCTGAGATTCCAGGCTCAGTATGGGACTCCATTCATCACATCTTGCCTATCAGAGAATGTGAGTCAATCTTCTCTCCATGCCAATATGCTATGCCTAGCTTTTAGTTTGCACAATAACTTTTTATGTGACACATTCTGGAATTCCAAGTACAGTACATCATTAGACTCCATTTTATCCACAGTGCATGTTACACCTTCAAAAACTCTAATAAATCAGTTGTGATTTTCTTTTCACAAGCAGAAGTTGACTCTCCTTGATTAGCTTGAGTATTATTCAATGCCCAGATCAATTCCAACACCTTCCACAAGGCAAATTTCCAGCAAACTAAAGCGTCCTGATTTCTGCCTCTGTCCCTTCTTCAATAGAGGAATTGTACAGTCATAGAGTTGTACAGCATGGAAACAGACCCTACAGCCCAACCCGTCCATGCCGAACAGACAGCCCAACCCAATCTAGTCCCACCTGCCAGCACCTGGCCCATATCCCTCCAAACCCCTCCTATTCATATTACCAGCCTCCACCACTTCCTCTGGCAGCTCATTCCATACACGTACCACCCTTGGTGTGAAAAAGTCACCCTTTAGGACTCTTTTATATCTTTCCCCTCTCACCCTAAACCTATGCCTTCTAATTCTAGACTACTTTCTATTCTGATAGAAACCTTTACAGAATCTAGGAAATCTTGAAAAACTAATATCAACACTTCTATGATCTCAATACACCATCTTTTATAATCTTGGGATATAGTTCCTCGGGGATTCAGAGACTTGCTAGTTCCAGCTCCATCAGTTTGCTTGGTACTGCTTCCCTGGTGATTTGTCACTTCACCAAGTTCCTCTCTCATTTCTACTTCCTGATCTCCATCTACTAATGGAAAATTTTTAAATTCTCTACAGTAAATACATGTGCACAATATTTATTTAAAAATCACACAACACCAGGGTATAGTCCAACAAGTTTAATTGGAAGCACTAGCTTTCAGAGCACCACTGCTTTTTCAGGTGGAGTGCACAATTGTAAGACACAGAATTTATAGCCAAAATTTATAGTGTGATGTAACTGAAATTATACATTGAAAAATACCTTGATTGTTTGTTGAGTCTGTCATCTGTAAGAATGACCATGATAGTTTCACTTCTTTCATATGTAAATCACAAAACCTTTTTTAAAAATTATATTCTCAGGTTAACTGTAACAATTGGTGTGAGTCAGATAATATGTTGAAGGTGTTAGCCCCCTGTGTTCCCTGCCTGTGCCATAATGTTTAGACTGATTCTAATCTAAAAGGTGAGTTAATAGAGTCTTACATGGATTCGAGCAGTTTTTGAGCAAAGTACAATGTAACTCTGCAAGTACAAATTCACCCCACAAACGTATATGTATATGTGTGCGTGTGTGCGTGTCTGTGTGTGTATGTGTGTCTGGGGTGGGAGGTTGTGAGTGTGAGAAAATCTTTGAGAGGATGCATGTGTAAGTGTAGGAGTGTGTGTGTGTCAGTAGGAGTGTGTGTTTGAGTGTCTGTGTGCATGTCTGTGCATACATGTTTCTGTGTGTATATGTGTATAGGAGTGTGTGTGTGTGTATAAAATGCAATGGTGTGACATGAACCCAAGGTCCCAGTTGAGGCCCTCCCTTTGGGGACGGAACTTAGCTATCAGCCTCTGCTCAACCACTTTTCACTGTTGCCTGATCCAAAGTCCGCCATGAAGGATGGTCACCCGAAGGTCCGAGGTCGAATGTCCTGGACCACTGAAGTGTTCCCAACTGAGAGGGAACACTCCTGTCTGTTGATTGTTGTGCGGTGCCCATTCATCCGTTGCTGTAACCTTTGCTCGGTTTCACCAATGTACCATGTCTTAGGCATCCATGCCTGCAGCATATGAGGTAGACAATGTTGGGTGAGCCGCATGACTACCTGCCACGTACATGGTGGGAGGTGTTCCCACATGTAATGGTGGTATCCATGTCCACACTCTGACACATCTTGCAGCACCTACCATGACAGGGTTGTATGGAATTCTCCTGAAAGCTGGGCAGCTTGCTACAAACAATGATCTGTTTGAGGTTTGGTAGTTGTTTAAAGGCGAGCAGTGGAGGTGTGGGGAAGGTCTTGGTGAGGTGCTCATCCTCATTGCATCTCCAAATCATGACAATATTTATTCATTTCATCCATCGTTTCCTTTTTGTTCACTATTTTCATTTTCTAGAGGATTCACTCTTTCTTTACTTAATATTTTGTTTTTTAAGTATCTGTTTGAGCTCATGTTATCCATTTTAACATTCCTAGCTAGCTTTTGGTCATACTCTAATCCATTCCTCCTGGTTGACCTTTCAGTCATTTCTGCCATTCTTTATATTCTGTCCAGTCTTCTGACCTACTACTTATCTTTGTGCAATCATATTTACCTGAAGTTTGATAAATTTTTTAAAAAATTAACCACAGATGGTGGGTGCTTCCGTTTGAATATTTTGAATAATAGGAATATAGTTATTCTGAGCATTTTGGCATATTCCCTTAAATGTCGACCATCTTGTCTCTGTTGATCTATCTCCTATGCCAGTTAATTTCATCTAGCTCAACTCATATATTTGTCCCCTTATTTATGTCTAAAATGCTAGTCTTAGATCCATGCTCCTCCCTTTCAAGTGGATATAAAATTCAATTGTGTTGTGGCTGCTCCCAATTAAGGGTCCATTTGGTCTGAGGTCTTTCATTAATTCTATCCCATTGCGAAATAAGAATAACCTGCTTTCTGCCATATTCCAAACCATAATGTTCTCAGAAACTATCTTGAAAGCTTTCAATGACCTCTTCTCTCATGCTATCATTGCCAAAAAAACCAAAAGAACAGTGGATGACAGAAATCAGAAACAAAAAGAGAAATTGCTGTAAAAGCTCAGCAGGTCTGACAGCAACTCTGGAGAGAAAGCAAAATTAACCTTTTGGGTCCAGTGACCTTTCTTAAGAACTGATTGTCACCACGTAAACATTAGTACTGTATATATGTTGAAGATGGGATGGGGGCAGGGATAGGTGGAAAAGGAGCCCAGGGATAGAGAACAGCAGTTGGGTAGACAAAAGGTAAAGGTCAGCCTTGGAAAATAAAAAGCTGATAACGGGGACCATTAGAAGCTGACAATGAGATGTTTGTGGTAGCAGCCCGTGGAATGAGAAGGTCTGGTGTGTGAGGGCTGGGGTATGGACATGGGAGAAGGTGCTCAGGCCCTAAAATTATTGAACTCCATCTTGAGTCCTGAAGGCTGCAGGGTCCTCAAGTGGAGAAGATACACTACAGTATGGAAACAGGTCTTCAGTCTAACCAGCTCACACTGACCCTCCAAAGAGTAACCCACTCAAACTCATTTCCCTCTGACTAATGCACCTGGCACTATGGGCAATTTACCTAACCTGCACATCTTTGGACTGTGGGAGGAAACCAAAGTAAACCCACACAGATACAGGGAGAAGATGCAAACTCCATACAGACAGTCACCCGAGGCTGGAATTGAACCTGGGATCTTGGTGCTGTGAGGCAGCAGTGCTAATCACTGAGCCACCGTGCCACCCCATTGGGATGTAGTGCTGCTTTTCTAGCTGTGCTGAGCTTCACTAGAGCACTGCAGCAAGCCACATAGAGATGTTAGCCAGGGAACACAGTGTTGTGTTGAAGTTGTAGGCAATAGAAAGGTCAGGGTCTTTTTTGCCAACTGAATGTAAGTGTTCTGCTAAGTGATTGCCTAGTCTGCATTTCATCTCCCCAGTACATCTGGGAGAGGGGCTAAACTTAGCATCAGTGAACAGGTTATTGCTTAGTAAGTGCTGTTTGATTTCACTTCCCATCACTTTGAAACAATTCAAAACAGAATCATAGGATGCTTCTTGGCCGAGTTGGATTACCCTGCTTTTTGTGGCGAAGACATACCCAGGCAACTTCCCACATTTCCGGATAGAAGCCTGTATTGTATCCATACAGCTTGGATAGGGGCAAGCGTGGACCTGGAAACGCACAACTCTTCAATCCGATTACTAGGATGTTGACTAGGCCCATAGCCTTTGCAGTATCCAGTGCCTTCATCAGTCTTTTGATGCTAAGTGGAGTGAGTTGAATTGGTTGAAGATCTGAAATGGAATGAACACATGGTGGGAGCCAAGATAAATCATCCCCTCAGCCCTTCTTGCTGAAGATGGATGCAAATGCATCTGCTTTGTGTTCTGTGACTGATGTGCTGGACTCCCATGTGGTTCTGGATATAATATTTGTGATGCCTATGCCTCCTGTTTGTTGTTAAATTCATGACTGGATTTGGCAGGACTGCAGAGTTTGGTTTTGATCTTTTAATTATGATATTCTTTAGCTTTGTCCGTTGTAAGCTTTTTCCACTTGGGAGTGTCCTCAATGTGAAGATGGGGCTTCATAATGATTGTGTAGTGGTGACTCCTACCAATACATGGACAGATGGGTATCTGTCACAGGTATATCGGTGAGGACAAGGTCAGGTAGACATTTACCTCTTCTTGGTAAAAACAATGACTGCAGATGCTGGAAACCAGATTCTGGATTAGTGCTGCTGTAAGAGCACAGCAGTTCAGGCAGCATCCAAGGAGCAGTGAAATCGACGTTTCGGGCAAAAGCCCTACCTGATCACCTTCTATAAACCCAGACATGGAGCCATGTTCTTTAGGGTCCAGTCAGCTTGGGTTAGTAATGGCGCTACTACTAAGACAGTCTTGTGATGGAAATTGAATCCCCGATCAGAATGCTTGTGACCCTCATTAAACATTGAGTATTAAGGCAGTGAAAGGAGATGGGATTGAGGGTAGTGGATGAGACACAATCAGTACTTTGATCACAAAGTTAGTCTTCCAAGACAACAACTTCCTGACTGTGTCATCTTCTCTGATGGGTTTGTCTTCCTGATAGTGATGCAATCTTTTGAACATGGAGTGTATGGTCTGATTCATTAAGAATCACTATATCAGGCTGTTGCTCAACTTGACTGTGGGGCAGCTCTCCCAAATTTGGCCCAATTAGTGAGGAGCATTTTGCTGGGTGAATAGGACAGATTTGCCAATTTTACTTCTGATGCCTAGCCAGATTCTGGATGCACCATCCAGTTTCATCCCATTCATGATAGTATTGATATAATAGAGTAACTTGTCAGAACGTTTCAGAGGAGGCCTGTGTAGGTTATTTATCCATATTTTTGTATCTCTGCTGATTTAATCATTATGATTTGTTTCACTAGAAATTAAAATAAATGAAAAGTGGAGGATATTAAATAATTTAATTTCCTGGCTGGTGAATAATTCAATGTAATTGGTTGCTTCCCCACTTCACTGATGTTCCAGTTGCTGCTCACCATGTCGGTCAAACTTTACTGCAGACACAATTCTATCAAAATTGTAGGTATATTTACAATGTTCAGCCCTGCAATGGAGCTGGCACAGGCAGGAATGCAGTGTCACTAACCATACCCTTGTCACGTATTGACCAATATTGCCATAACTGGAAATGGGGGCAGAAACCCCAAAATCAGGTCCCAACCAATGTTTTCGAAGGCCACCTGCCTTGGGCCATAGTCTTGGGTAAAATCTCAATGTAGGTCTGGGAGGATGCTGTCTGCTTTGAGATTTTAGGCTGGGCTTGTGCTGTGCAAAACCTGAGCACTACTTGAAATAACTCCACAGAGGCCAGTACCCCATCATCAAGTCACCCTTTATTGACACGTGGTGAATTCTTGAAACTGATCCAGCTCCTTTAGCGGTCTCAGAATGAACAGAATCTCTGACACTCCTGTTTATATCTGCCAGATATAAACCAGATCAACAGCCCCAATCAGGGAACTCATATTCTATGAAGTCCACCTGGCAGATCTTATTACAATCTCTATTACAGTTACTACAATGAAATTCTTCTGAAGTCTGAACCTGCACAGAGTGACACACAAACCCAGAAATTCTCTGATCCTCCAGACAGTGAACTGTTGCGTCAGCCAGCATCCCCCCCACCACCCCCCCAACCCAAAATACATTACACCCAGTCGGTAATCGATTGAAAGTCAATTGAATTGATGAGAATATCCACCAGTTAGCCTCATTGTAAAATTCACTTGGAAAGATTTCCATCTTGCTGATTGAGGCCTAACTGCATTTTTAACGATAAACTTCACAATCCAAGGCTTCTCACTGGCCCTGAAAAGCTAATTTCATATGTAAGGGATACTAATTTTTTCCACAGTAAACCACACAAATTTTATTTTTCTCATAGGTTATTTATCCATATTTTTGTATCTCTGCTGATTTAATCATTATGTTTTGTTTCATTAGCCATTAAAATAAATGAAAAGTGAAGAATATTAAATAATTTAATTTCCTGGCTGGTGAATAATTCAATGTAATTGGTTGCTTCTCCAGTTCATTGATGTTCCAGTTGCTGCTCACCAAAACATCCATTGATTTTGCTGTTTACAAGATTCAAACTTCCTTGAGAAAAGGAAAAAATTCACCATAGAGACCACTGGCTCAGAGCCACTAAACTTCCTGCACTTCACAGTGAACCTAATGTCACATGCTGTTCAAAAACACAAGCTGCAAGAAGGTTAGAAAACAAGGATCCTTTATTCCACTGGCACCAAATCTTTATAAACATTGATGGGAAGCTTAACTCTGAGAAGTGAACTATCTACCAATGGATGTTAATGGCTGACACTCCAGATCCACCTGGACACTGTTGGGAGCAAAGTTCCTGACATCTAACCAGCCGGGTAGCGTAGTTCAGTAGGTAAAGCTCCTGTTACTAATTTCCGGTGATCATGTGAATTAGATTTTCTTGTCCATCAGATCTCCAAAGAACTTTTTTCACCTCATAGAGTCATGGAGATGTACAGCATGGAAACAGACCCTTCAATCCAACTCATCATGGTTTCTTGGACTCGAGGGTACTGGCCAGGCAGACCACCAAGACCTCCTGCCTCCTTGAGTTGCCTTTCTGCTTCTCTGGCTTCGGGTTTCTGCAAAAGACAAAGTGGCTGTGTGCAGAGGTGGGCTGGACAGAAGGTTTGCCTCACACTTCTGGCATTGTTGAAGTTATTTTAAAAAATTATGAAACATAAATTAGCCCCCTCAAGTCCTATACCTCTAACATGCCAACAAATGCTGCGTCATGCCCTGTACCCATGCCCCATAACCAAACATGGGTAAAACGTGAACCCTAAGCTGTGAAAATAGTAATTCCTTTTTTGAGGCCTGGACTTCTGATTGTTGGTCCCCTCTATTATTTTGCAGTCATAGTGAAAATCTGTGCCTAATCTAAAAAGATGTTGTGTTGACCAGAATACATTTTTAACCACAACTGTACCTGTTAGTCAGTGCATTTTATTTTATTCACAGAATGCTGCTAATGCTGGCAAGGCCATTATTATAGATACCAAGCTGCTATTGAGAAGGTGGTGGGGAGCCACCTCCTTGAATATTATTGAGTGGCTAACTGGGCCATCTCAGAGGGCAGTTCAGAGTCAACAGCATTAATCCAGACCTACAGCACACAGAGATTTTGAATTCCTATTTCTGGTTTATTAGTCCAGGCATCTGAAATACTAGTTCAATAACATAACCACGTGCTTCGTTACTTATGGGGAAATTGGCTTTTTTATTGGTTATTGATTGCTGCTTCAAGGTAATGTGTTGATTCCTCATTGTGAATCTCCTATCCTTAGTGTAAGCTTATATTCATCTTTCATTTTGTATACCAGTAGATTCGATGTAGGGTTTTACGGCCTTCCATTATTATTCAGAACTTCAAACTGTCAGTTTGTTGTTTCTTTCAGGATAATTGCAGAATGAAGGCAGATGCAAATGAACATAATAATGTAGCTGACTTGTTTCTCAATAAAATAAGCATTTAGTTTTTATTTTAGTTTTTCTGGTATTTAGTGGACATTGCTTCACTGCACAAATCAATAAGATGTGAACAAAATTGGCTTTACAACTGCATTGAAAGAATATCTAAAGGTTAGTGGAGAGATGGCAGTGTTGTGATATCTCACACGACTGATGATCCTGATTAAAGTTTTGGGGACACATTTTTGAATTTTACGATGGTAGATGGTGAAACTTGAATTCAGTAGAAATCTGGAATTTAAAAAGCTAGTCTGTTGGTGACCATGTAATGAGGTAAAAACAATGACTGCAGATGCTGGAAACCAGATTCTGGATTAGTGGTGCTGGAAGAGCACAGCAGTTCAGGCAGCATCTGAGGAGCAGTAAAATCGACGTTTCGGGCAAAAGCCCTTCATCAAGAATAAAAGCAGAGAGGCTCTCTGCCTTTATTCCTGGTGAAGGGCTTTTGCCTGAAACGTCAATTTTACTGCTCCTTGGATGCTGCCTGAACTGCTGTGCTCTTCCAGCACCACTAATCCAGGACCATGTAATGAGTATCATTTAAAAAGTTCACTAGGTAAAGAAATCTACCAATCCTGCCTGATCTGATCTACATGTAAGTCTGGACCTGCACCATGGCAGTTGACTTTGAACTGGTCCGGTAAACCACTCAGTTGGACCGCCTATGAAAGATGAGTAAACACTGCCTCAACCAATGATGCACACGCCCCACAAATAAAGAAAAACAAATTATATAAAGGCTGGATTTGATAGGATTATGCATTGACATTTAAAGAAATGTTTAAAAACATATATATTTTCAGTAAGTTACATGTAACTTGTGTGTGTGGGTGGGAATTGATGCATTGATGAAGTAATGCGATGAAAATATGAATTCAGTGGTTGCATTCTGCAGCAATGAACACATTAAGTCAGCGTAGGTTGGGAGATAGAGTCGATTGCCAGTTTGTATTTTCTGTTGAGAGTAAAGGATCGTTAAACTTACATCAACCTCACTTTTCCTAAAATTTCAGTTTTTTGTCAGACTGACCTGTGTACGGTTATCAATATTGAGATATAATTCTGCTTGTAGTTACCACCAGTTTTATTTTTTTCAGTAATCCTTTGCTATCTTAATCATTTTCTCTGCAAGTGTTCCTGCCTTATGTTAATATGTACTCCTCGCTGCTGAATGCAACTGATCACCCTAACAACTGGTCTGTCACCCAAACATCATGCACTTCAAGATAGTTACAAAATTTTTAACTTACATAGAGCTAGATTATTAGTAAGAAAACAAATTATAATTTTCCTGAGAATTAAAGCATGTGTTGTCAAATTTTAATAGGTCTGACGATTTCATTTGAGAAGTTTCGAAAAAGGCGCTTCACATTGGAACAGATGTTTCACTTCAGAACCTGTGCAATAAATTTGATACTTTTCTGTATAATAGGACCCTTTGCAAAGATTTCTCAGATCTATATGTGCATTTTATTCTTTTCAAAGGATTCCTACAGTATAACAACTTTGGAACTAAGTCATTGGCTGTAAAGTGCTTTGGAGTGACGTAAGATCAAGAAAGGTGCTATTTAAATGTATATGCTTTCTATAAGAAAAGATGACTGTCAAAACCTAGTACTGGCACAGCAAATATGAAGGTAGGAACCTGACTATTCAGAATGGGGTATAACATACACTTTAGCCCTCATTTTAGTTTAGTGGAGATGGTGCTGCATGACAGTGGTTCTATTTGCCATTTCTAACGTCACCATAAAGCACAGGGTTCCAGCATATTTGGAAACAAAGAGAAATCTTAAGAGTGCAGTTGAATATTGTTGCTGCATGTTAGCTGTCCTCATGTTAGGTAACATAGTTCTGTCATTAACAAACACAGAGAATGCTGGAGCAACTAGCAGATCTGGCATCATCCCTGGAGAGAAAAAAACAGAGTTAACAATTAAAGTCTATTGAACTCCAGAAGAGTCAGACTGGGGGACCAAAAATGTCGATTCTGTTTTTCTCTACCCAGAAACTAAAAGGAACTACTGAGTTTCTCCAGCATTCTCTACATTGGCTTCACATTTCCAGCATCCATCATTTGCTTTTATTTATAGTTCTGTCGTCTGATTGATGGTTTAGAACATTAATAGATCAGATATCTTTGAAAACCCCAGGTAGTAAAACTCCCACTGTGAATTCATATTTAAAGAGTGTTAAGAGGTAATGGTGTCTCTGTCGTGGCAGCCTAACATAGCCAGCATCCCTTTGCTTCCCCTTCTCTTGTATAAAGGCAGGAGGATTCCTATGTGACTGTAAAAATAAGTTGGTATTAAATGAGCAGAGATCGCATGTAATTGCTCCTTATCTACCTCTATTACATCTATTTTTCATTTTTAACTGAACAGAAACTCCTCAGTATTGTTGCCATTAGTATTTCTTGTCCATTGTGCCACTGTTTACTAACATGATATGGCTGGCATTATGTCTTAGTTTTGTTCTGTCTTGTTAAAATGGCATGTGGATAAATCCTTAATTTAGATAACACTCAACTGAGTCAAGGAAACAAAGGCAGATTCCATGCTCTTTCTTTCTCTTATGGACACACAATCTAAAGTTATAAAAGAAAATGAAGAGTACTTTAAAGCATTTGTTGTTTAGCACAAACAAAACAAAACTGCTTGTTTAGCAACAGGTGCTGTTTTTACATGAAGCACTGAACTTTATCATAAGTTGAATTAACTTAATAAGCACTTAGTACAGTTAGTCCAGTATTGGAGTGTTCTTAGCCAATAGGATTGGTCAGGTATCTGGTGATATCCTGTACCACTAATGTAGCTGTGAAACTATTCACTTGCAGAGGTCTATTATGACTGGATACTTTTTAACAACAGTCTCAAATTACATTTTGGTTCAAAACCGTTTTTGCTTTCATACTTGCTTTTGGAATAGGCAGGTGAAAAAAATCTGAAAACATGTGCATTGTAACACAAAGAACTTTAAAACTTGCTTAGATGTTGGACATGTAACTAGTTGCTTTTCAATAGATATGTCACACTTTTGCTTTCTGTTCCTCGCTGGTTGCAAGCAGTTTTGTTTTGTTTGTGTTTTGAGAGATCTTAGCATATTTTAAGGGAAAGAAAAAGTTGTTCTATTGAAATCATTGCAGTTGGTAGTATTTGGCTAATGTTTGAGTTTAAAATGGGGAGGGAGTGGCTTTCATTTCAGAAGAACCATTAAAATGTTTATCTCTGTAAAAGTTAGTATTAAAATTGAAAATCAATGCCAGCAACAGAAGAAAATGCAGTAGCAACCTTTACTATCTTCTACCCTTCGCCCTCTCTCAGATGTCATCCATTTCAAAAGATTGATTTTGGTGACCATTACAATTACAATAAAGTAAACATCATTCAGTAAAGATGTGTATTTATTTAACATGATTAGTATTTTCTTCTCTTTTTTTTAATGCAGGAAAATAATTACAGACAGGTTTACAGTGGCATTTGAACACAACTGAGTAAAGTATCCATGAGCTGTTCTTGATTTCCAGTCATAACCCCTGGAAAAATTGACTGACGGACTGTATCTGCAGGGATTCCTGTAATCAGGCACAGACAATAAGAATTGACAAAATCAACGGGATATTGGAACTTTAGAAATGATACAACACATAAGGGAAGCCATTTGACCCATTTTGTCCATGCCAAACCAAAGACACCCAGATGCTCTTTCTAATTCCATCTTCCTACATCAGGCCCATAGTTCTGCAACTTATACCACTTAAGGAGTAGATCCAAATTCTTTTTAAAAGATTTAGGGTCTCTGCTTCCACCATCAACTCAAGTGTCAAATTCCAAGTAGCTACCATCCTCTACATGAAAAGGGTTCTCCTCACACTCCTCTACTCCTTATGCCACTTAGCTTGAATTTCTGATATCTGGTTTTTGAACTGTCTGCTGAAGGAAACAGGTTCTTCCTATCTACTCCACTTCTATCCCTCAAAATTTCATGTGCCTCAGTTATATCACTGCTCAGCCATCTCCATTCCAAGGAAGACAACTCCAACGTCTCCAATATTTGCTTGTAGCTACAATTCTCCTGCCCTGGCAACATTCTAGTAAATTTTGTCTCCAGAGTAATAATGTCCTTCCTGTAATGTGGTGACCAGAGCACAACACACAATACTCCAGTTGTGGCCTCACCATTACCTTATACAGTTTCATCGTTATATTCCTATTTTTGTATTGTATATCTCTGCTAATGGATGAGACCATTCCATCTGCCTTCCTGACAACCTTATTTATGTACTGCTACCTTTAGGGGCCAGTGCACGTGCACACCAAAATCTCTCACGTCTTCTACCCCTCTCAGTATATTCCTGTTTATTGTGTATGCCCCTTGTATGTTTAATCTCCCAAAATGCATTACCTCACACTTACTAGAGTTGAACTCCATCAGCCACTTTCCTGCCCACTCTACCAACCCATCTCTATTATTATGGAGCTTACAGCTATCCTCTACACTACCTATTATGTGACCAATTTTTGTGTTGTCCGCAAATTTCCAAATTGTGTCCCCCACGTTCAAATCCAAATGATTAATGTATAAAACAAACAGCAGCGGAACACCACTTGAAACAACTTTCTATTCACAAGGTCAGCCATTAACCATTACCCTCTGTTTCCTTTTTACTAAGCCTGTATATTCTAGATGAAAGTAGTCTCAACGGGACCAAATTAATTCAGTTTTAGTCAGCTTTGTTTGAGTTGCTGGCAAGGAAATTTCACAAGGCTGTTGGTAATCAAGTGGAATGCTTTAACATTTAAATTTTAAAATTTCAATGTGTCCTTTATTTTCCATTTTTCCTATCTCATAAAGAGGGATGGCTCATTGTGGCAAAATAACTTGCAGTCCAGGTGAGGTAATGGCAACCCTTCATAAATGGAAACATATGAGCTGAAGCATTTGTGAAACTTTGAAGTTAATCTTGCTGTTTACCTAGCTCAATGTGCTGTTTTTGGCCACCAGTTGAACAAATCTTAGACAAAAGATACAAGAAAGCATGAATTTTCACAGAGATAGAACGGAATCTGGGAGTCCTGTCTCTAAACCAGGCCCTTCCCATTTTTTCTGGGAGAGAGCATTGGAGAACAGGGACAGGATGTTCGCATCTGGAGTTTATGAAGGCAGGAGCACATCCAAATGTTCAGCTGTTTCTTCAGTTAGAAGCATTTTTACGACCATGATTTCCAAAATGCAACTCATGGGTTTTAGACATTTCAGGAGTGGGTCTGAAGCTACCAGAGTATTTTGGGGAGTTACGGTACCCTTTTGGAGAGACCCGGCGTACCCCTTTGGAATTGTTAAGAATAGGCATAAATTTGTGTAAGAAGTACAAGGTTCGTGCAACTGCCAGGCTTTCAAATCATTTAAATCTCCTGCTGTTTTAGAAACAACAGCATGCAGTTGAAAACGTCAGTGCTTGCAATTCCTGTAGACGTCACAGGGCTAGCATGATAGGATTTGTGCTGCTGGACCGATACCACACACTGTCATTATCATATTGGAGTGGTTATAAATTCCTAGTTTGACTAACAGCTCCAAGTGATCATAAAGAGGTAATCTGTTTTTGATGTGGGGCAAAGAATACAAATGTTTGTACTTAGAAGGGCTTAGGCATTTGAAAGGATTTATATGTATTGAATAGTCTTTTATTAAGTAGAGTGTGATTTTTAATACAGTGAAGTCCATAATAGAAGCAAAGAAGTTGATTTTATTTCATCTCACCCTGGCTCTTGAGGTTTGCCATGAGGATAGGTTGGCATGAAGAATATAATGTCAAAGTTTAGTGGATGGACCATGGGTTGCCAAGGGGATATAAATGGTTACAGTATGAGGATAGAGGAGCATTCATTGCCATGGAGTGTGTGAGGGCTGTGAAGGTGAGGGGGGCATGTGCTAGTATGGATAGGGCACAGTGAGAATCAGAGCTTCTTTTCATTGCAACTGGGAAGAAGTTCCAGAGCACAAAAGCAAGTCTTTTAAACAGCTCACCTTGTCCAGCAGCAGTCCCATGACTTCCTTGGCAGTATTCCTGGAGTCAGTAAGTTCAATTCCAGTCAACTCCCACCCCCCTCCTCAGCACCAGTGAGTGGTGACATTTCCTGACTCTGCGACGTCAACTTTGGCGTGAAGATTTGAATCAACACTTCCTCTTCCCTGTATGATGAAAAGTAGTAAGGGGGCCGACTGATTTCTCCTGACTGATTTCTGATGTCATTGCAGATCAAGAAGCGGCAACAAGAAGTTGTGGGATTCTTAGAATCCAACAAAATTGAATTTGAAGAGATTGACATAACAATGTTAGAAGACCAGAGAAGGTGGATGTACCACAACATTCCACAGGAGAAGCAGCCTGCCAAAGGAAACCCACTTCCACCTCAGATATTCAACAACGATGCATACTGTGGAGTAAGTAGACATCTTTGCTCTCAGCATTGATAGTCTGTCAGACAATGTTACAAAATTCAAAGTTGCAGATCCAATATTTTCTAAGAAATCATGTTCACAGGTATTAAATTTGTCTTTCTTTCATGTAACTTCTTTCAATTCATTTTGCCATTCTGGTTTTGCTGTTTCTTCATGGTTTCTGCCAATCTACAATTGAAGCTATAATACTCAATCGGGAAAGCCTCTCAAAAAACGAATGCTGGTTTTTAAAAAAAGAACTTCCCATTATGTCAAGTTATTTAGTATAAAATAAAATCTGAAAGCTTAAGTTGAAGCCCTTAACCCATTTTGCCAGTGCTAGCTTTTCAAAATAAATTATTCCCCCCCCCCCCCGCCAACATCGCTCTTCTCTTATCCCATAGTCCAACAAGCACCACCCCTTCAAGTCTACATCCTGTTTTCTTCTGTTTTGTACTTGTAGTATTTTAATCTGGCATATTTCTACTGAAACTCTAAATGCTGTTGATTTTAGCAACTTGGTTTTTCAATGTTTGCCAGCCCCAAAGTGTAACTAAACCATGTTGACACCCACAGAAACAATTAACCCCACTGGCCTTAATTTTTTTTTCCAGCATCCAGTTAATGAATGTTTTGAGTACCATGAGTGCCTATTGGAAATTTCACAATGTCATATCCAAATTTGTCATTTCAAGTCAACAGATGGAAAATCAAGTGTCAAATTCTGCCTTTTAATGAATGTTGCTAATGAATGATGCTGGAGACAAATCTTTTGACAAAATATCCAAATAAACTTATCCTTTTGGTAAGTATTAATTGAGCTCATTGTGCAGAAAATTATTTCAGTAAACCCTTTCCGTTGCAGTTATTTTGGAAATAAAATTATTTTGTTTAGGATATATGAATAGGGAGGGTTTAGAGGTATATGGGCCGGGTACTGGCAAGTGGGACTAGATTAGGTTAGGATATCTGGTCAGCATGGACGAGTTGGACCAAAGGGTCTCTTTCCATGCTGTGCATCTCTAGGACTCTGACTCTATTAACATTACTGTTGGTTATAGTTTTTTGATCATGAGATAATATAATCTTGTGCAGGTTTCATGCAAAAGTTGCTCAAGAGCCTTGTAGTATCTGTGATGATTTTATTTTTGTAATTGCAGAGAACTGAAATAATCTAAAATTGATCTCAAGGGAGATCATTTGCTAATTCCCATACTTGTTCCCTCAGCCAGAAAGAAAAAAAGCAGAATTAGCCATTTTTACGGAGTTTAGTTGTTTTGTTAGAATGGAAAGGAGCTTGTGTATCTGATTAGTCTATCACATTGACACTGGTTCTTCAGAGTTTAGCTCTTCAGTAATGACATCACTTACTTAAATGATTATCATAGGCATCCAAATATAAAATCCATTTGAAAAGTGGCTAACTAGAGACAGGCAATAAATGCTGGCCAGCCAGCAACACCCACATCTCACAAAAAAATGAATTCATTAGAAAATGGAACCTAAGAACTCCCCATGATTAGATTAGATTAGATTAGATTCCCTACAATGTGGAATGTGGACTGATAACCATTTTAACTCTGTGAGTTGCATTCTAAAAGAAAACAAAACTACGCAATGTGCAGCTGTTTTAAAGACTCAGCCCTGAGCACATTTGTCTGCTGATCTTTCAAATATTTTGCAGAACTCCATGCAAAATGGCAAATTATAGAAGATGCTCAGAACTGAAGTTACAGAAAGAAATATTCCATTTCAGTACTAATCTGATGCATTTGGAGAAGATTTTACAGATCCAGTTAGGGTAGATATATAGGAAGGTCTTTTATATGTATAAAATCAGATTAACCTGTATTTTCCAGATAAAATTATTGTAGCACCTAAATATTCTTTTTGAGGTTAGGCTCAAAAGATAATTCTGCAAATTCTAATTTCTGTTGTAGAGCCATTGCATATTGGGAGCAATCAGAATTTTGTGAATTTATAATGGACAGAAAATTAGGGGAAGTGTATGTTCACATTGAGGCTGTAACCCTGGAAAACAAAATTGTAAAATAAATTACTGAATAGAATTCATATTTATTTCAGATTGCTTCATCCTACATATTTATTTCCTTTTCATCAATGAAATATGCTTGCACCCTGCTGAATGTAATGAATGGTAGATATTATACCCAAATCTGTATCCTGTTTTTAGTTGTTATTTGCACATGTCCTCTGCCCACCAGGTATCTTTGGAGGTGGAGATTCTTGTTATTTCCTACACTATGGGCACTGATACCAATTCCTGTTTGAACTATGCTCAACTAACTCCTCAGTTACCAAAAGTAGCCTGTGCCCATAGGTAGCAATTCCTGTACAACATTCAGGCTTGGGCTAGTAAATGCTAAGTGACATGTTGTAACACACAAGGTCCAAGCAAAGGCCAATTCCAACATGGAGTAGGATTTCCTGCCCTGCTGCCCAAGATATCACCATATAACCCATTCCCACACTACAGGCTATCCTGCAGGCATAATTGACTCAGTACAAGACTTTCATCTTGGGTGGGGAGCAAGCAATGCTTCTGAGAGCTGCAGGCAGTTCCACAGGAGGTGATGGTCAATACTGGGGCTACATGCAGTCTCTGATGAAGAACATCTAAGAGCCAGATCACTGGATGCTGGTTGATGCATGAATGGAAGAATAATCAATCTGAAACGGGGTGGGGGTAGAACTTAGTTGGTGGAGGTGGGTTTAGTGTCTGGTCAAAAAAGGATGCAAGTGAAGGAAATGATCCCATCCCTTTCCCATCTGAGGCACAAGCAATAAGGTTGCAATGTTCTATGTATCAAAAATTATCTGGAACTTCAAAGATGTAACCTGATTGTCAGAAAGGAGAAGCATTGAGCAGCACAGTACGTTTCTTAGTTGAAAACCAGCTCAACCATCAGAGTTTCTCTAACAAGGACCGGCAGCAGTTTAGCACATCACTGGTTCTATTTAGTGAATAATCTGTAATATAGTGGAATAACAGAAATAATTTAACCCCTGAAATGCAATGGACAGTCTGCCGATAGAAATTCTGCTTAGGACATTGTGAAGTAATTCAGAGTGTAACCACAATAATTAGAGTTAGAAACCTCCACCATTGACGACTCGAAGAAGAGTCTTTGAATATTTTTAAGATAGAAATACATTCTAGATAAGCAACGGGACATGGATAGGTAGATTCTAGATAAGCAACGGGATGCGGATATATGGAAGTATAGAGTCAAGTTTACAATCATACCACCCATGACCTTATTGAATGGCAGAGCATAGATCATAGAATCCCTACAGTGTGGAAATAGGCCCTCCAGCCCAACAGGTCCACACCAATCTTCCAAAGAGTAATCAACCCAGACCCATTCCCCAACTACTCTACATTTACCCCAGACTAATGCATCTAGCCTACACATCCCTGAACACTATGAACAATTTAGCATAGCCAATTCATCTCATCTGCACATCTTTGGATTGTGGGAGGAAACCTGAGCACCCGAAGGAAACACACACAGACACAGGGAGACTCCACACAGCAAACTCCACACAGCTAGTCACCCGAGGCAGGAATCAAACCCGGCTCCCTGGCGCTATGAGGCAACAGTGTTAACCACTGAGCCACCACCCCAAAAATCATAAGGTCATCTGGCTTCATCTCCTTAATACATGTTCATATTGTCACAAATGGAATAAAAATCCATGTTAACACATATTAATTTTCAGTTTTCAAAATACATTAACAGCGCAACAAAGATAATATTTGACTGGACTTAGCACTAACCTTCCAGAAACTTCTCGGAATTCAACATAAGGATCGGTGCTGGGCCCTCTACTTTTTGTCATTTACATAAATGATTTGGATGTGAGCATAAGAGGTACAGTTAGTAAGTTTGCAGATGACACCAAAATTGGAGGTGTAGTGGACAGCGAAGAGGGTTACCTCAGTTTACAACAGGATCTTGACCAGATGGGCCAATGGGCTGAGAAGTGGCAGATGGAGTTTAATTCAGATAAATGCGAGGTGCTGCATTTTGAGAAAGCAAATCTTAGCAGGACATATTCACTTAATGGTAA
>NC_057712.1:101118926-101201633 GCF_004010195.1 Chiloscyllium plagiosum | reverse complement strand
ACGTGTGTGGAATAAGCTGCCAGAGGATGTGGTGGAGGCTGGTACAATTGCAACATTTAAGAGGCATTTGGATGGGTCTATGAATAGGAAGGGTTTGGAGGGATATGGGCTGGGTGCTGGCAGGTGGGACTAGATTGGGTTGGGATATCTGGTCGGCATGGACAGGTTGGACCGAAGGGTCTATTTCCATGCTGTACATCTCTATGACTCTATAAGTCAAACAATCAATATTCTTGAGTATCTCCTAATGGGTGTGGAATGCAAACAATTGCATTACGACCTGCTATAGCGTTGATTGCCTATGCATTAGAATTGAAACGTACATCAATCCTCCAAGATGTGTGAATGACATTTCATTTAGCTTCCAATATTGGCTGCAGACTATTTGCAATGGAAGCCTTTTTCACAATGCTAATTGCTTTTTCCCATCAAGGACGCTTGATCACATGTCTTCCACAGTATTGTCAAAGTCATTTGGCAGAATACCACATCGGCAGAACTTTGCAACAAGTAGCAAGCATGTGGGCGGTTGAGGAAAGAGACTGTCACATATCTCCTTGTGGAATGTGACTTTATAAAGAAGGTCTGGAAAGAGATGCAGTGGTTGTTGTCAAGGGTTCACCCTGGGCAGCTTCGTGACACAGAACTGTGTGCCCTACGGGCTGTTCCCTGGGAGACAAACATCAACTGCGCTTGGAAGACCAATCACTCAGTGAAACATGCTCTTTAGGAGACAGTGAGGTCTGCAGATGCTGGAGATCAGAGTTGAGAGTGTGTTGCTGGAAAAGCAGAGCAGGTCAGGCAGCATCCAAGGAACAGGAAAATCGACGTTTCAGGCCTTTCAGATGCTGTCTGACCTGCTGTGCTCTTCCAGCAACACACGCTCAACGAAAGATGCTCTTTAGTTTGCCTGAAACTTGTTGATCTTCCAGTGTAAAGAGTTGACCTCAACCAAGTGTTGCAGACTGGCACATTGCAAGGTCCAGGATAATGTGCTGAGGGATACACTAAAGCTCGGGACAGATGCCGCCAAGCTGCAGTGGGGAAAGACACCATCTAAAGTCTTTCTGCCAAAGCATAATAACAAGGGTCTGTTCAGTTATGAGATTCTCTTGTTGCTTCAATTTTTTGTAAATAGTGTCCTACATGAGTAAGAAATGCTTTTGATTTTTGCAACTTCAGGGAATGTCACATTCCAATGTTTGTTTTTCTTGATATGCATAGACTGTACAGAATGGCTTTAGTGCCTGTGTATGTACATAAAGATAATTTTTTATGAATGAAGTATATCTTTGCAGTAAAAATGTCTCCCAAAGTACAGATTGCAATTGCATTTTTTTGAAAATATATTTATTAGCAAATCTTTCTTTAATTTTACAAACATAAAATTATTGAAAAATACAATCAATAACAAATATCAGTATAATAAAAAGAAAAAAACAGCAATTACAATACAGCTACTATCTACTAACCTACCCTATAATACAAAACAAACCCTAACACTGTGTGCAAAGCATCACCAATAAATAAGTAAATAGCTAATATATCAAAAAAAAAGCAAAAAAAAACACAGAATACAGAACAGCTATACTCGGCGCAAAACTCCCAAACAAAGCAACGGGAACATTTTAACTCAGGAGACACCCCCCTCCAGGGCCCAGGCCTCGACAAACCTAACCATCCTGGTTAAACAAATGCCCTAGTTAAGATAGCTGACAAATCTATATCCAATTAACTCAAGTAGGGCTGCCATGTCTTATAAAAATGGTCTGTAGTGTGGTGCATCTTTAAGAATATGGGGCAATACCTTTTCCAATCTCAGCGCCAGGATCTTAGACAAAATCTTGAAACCTGAATTTAACAGAGAGATGGGCCTGTAAGAGGCACAATCCTCAGGAACCTTCCCCTTCTTAAGAATTAAGGAAATATTAGCTTCTCTCAAAGATGATGGTAGGCAATCATGCATATAGGAGTGATTGTAATCTCCAACATCGGCCCTGACAGAATCCCTACAAACTTCTTATACAACTCACCCAGGAGACCATCAGGGCCAAGTGCTCTCCCACTCTGAAGTTGCCTAGCTGTCTCCTGTATTTCCTGAACTGTCAAGGGGGCATTAAGGAGAGAGGCCTGTTCCAAGGTTACCCTGGGAGGTCCAGATTCTTAAGGCCTCCATTTTAGCCCTCCTGTCCTCACAACCTTTAGACCGATACAATTCAGAGTAAAACTCTGAAATGCTTCATCAATCTTTTTTAGCATCGTATGTAAGGACCCGGGCTCTGTCTCTGATTGCAGTAATGGATTGGGGAGCATGTTTTTTCCTAGTCAGGTATGCTAAAAACTTCCCTGGCCTATCCCCATACTCGAACAGACTTTGTCTAGCAAAAGCAAGTTCTTTCTTTGCGTTTTGTGTCAGTATTGAATTCAAGGCAGCCTGGGGGGCCGTGATCCGCTGTAGCTTAGTCACCGAAGGCCGCGCAAAATGTACCGCCTTGGTGGCTTTCAACCGCATCTCAAGTAGGCGCTGCTGTTCCTCCTTCTGTCATTTCCAGCTAGCCGAATAGGAAATAGCTAATCCCCTAGCAAAAGCCTTAATGGTCTCCCATAACATAGACGGACTACTAGCCATGCCTGAGTTGATAGTCAAGAATTCCTGAAGCTCCTTCAAAAAATATTCCACAAATTTGGAATCCTTAAGGAGAATAGGGTGCAAATGCCAGTGCCACAAACCTAGCCCCTCACTCTTGGCTTTAACTTCCAAATATACAGCAGCGTGATCAGAGATAGCTATATTCCCAATTTTGCAACCCCATAATCGAATCCAGAAGGGCCAAGGGAGCCAGAAAGAGGTCAATCCTCGTGTGACATTTATGTGCGTTTGAAAAAAAGGTAAAGTCCCTGCCGGTAGGGTGAAGACATCTCCAAATATCCACCAACCCCAACTCCTCGCATAAGTCAGCCACCTGCTGGGCCTGCAAAGAAATAGTTGGGGCCCACTAGGCATCCTTTCCACTGTCAGATCCAAAAGACAATTAAAATCCCTCCCCATAATAATGTGCCGTGTTCCAAAGGTACTCAGCTTCGAGAAAGCCGTAATAAAAAATTTGAGGGAATGTGCCGGAGGACAGTAGACATGTAAAATGCCATATTCCTCCCCGTGTATCAAGGCTCTAAGTATCACAAACCGTCCCTGCTCATCTTTCACCTGCTCTAATAATGTGAAAGGAAGATTTTTCTGAGTAAGTACTGCCACTCCCCTACTTTTGGTAGTAAAGGATGAACAGAATACCCAGTCATAACCCCCCCCCACTGTTGTAACTTCAGGTGTTCCCATTATCAAGATGGATTTCCTGCAACAAAGCGAGATCAACCCGTTCCCTCTTAAGGCTAGAAAGCACTTTTTTCCTTTTATCAGGTGAATGACTTTCCTTGATGTTCCAGGTGCACCATTTAGATTAGATGAAATTACTTACAGTGTGGAAACAGGCCCTTCAGCCCAACAAGTCCACACCGACCCTCCAAAGAGCAACCCACCCAGACCTAATCCCTACATTTACCCTTCACCTAACACTACGGGCAATTTAACATGGCCAATTCACCTCACCTGCACATTTGTTTTTGGACTGTGGGAGGAAACCGGAGCACCCGGAGGACACGGGGTGAATGTGCAAACTCCATACAGACGGCTGCCTGAGGTGGGAATTGAACCCGGGTCTCTGGTACTGTGAGGCAGCAGTGCTAACCACTGTGCCACCGTAATAAGACACTTCGCCACATCCCCTTCCAGAGATCCTTGACTCCTGGAAGGGGAACCCAGCTTACAAAGCGCCGAGCTCAAGTAAATAAAGACTCATAGAGTCGAAGAATTATGTATATGAAAACTACTCTATCATAACGACAAACAACTATTACTACCAAAAAAACTACAAAGAAAACCAACTATAAAGCCTTGAATGGAAGACTCTTGCCCCTGCCTATAGGGGGCACTGACCCTACCCATCCCCTACTTCACAGCTCCTTCAAACCCGGACTGTGCCCTAGCCTTCAGCCAGAGAAAAAAAACAGAGATGATCCTTAAACCAACAGAGAAAAGACAAAGTCAGGATGAGCACTCCACCCATCCCTGGCTTCATGTCACCCCTACTTGCGACTAAAAGAGAAACAGAACAAATAAAAAAAATGCGAGGCAACAAAGAACATCCACAAAATTTCCCATTATAAAATTCAGTTATAAAAAAACCAACAAATTATTCCAAGTTTCTTTTTCCCCTTTTCCAAAAAATAATTATTAGGGAGAAAGAAAGGAATAAAAAAAGGAAGGAAAATCATGGGGAAAGAAGGAAAAGAGAATGAACATTAACAGTTTTTAGCTTTATCTGCTGAGTCAAATGTATAAACTGAGTCCTCGTGGCAGAAATGAATGGGTACCTCATGGAGTACTGGATGCCCAGGTTCCTCAGCCTCTTTTTAACTTCATTGAAGGACTTCCTCTTTCGAATTAAAACTGCCTAGAAATCCTGGAAAAACATGATTTTTGACCCCTTGTGCAGCAGTGCCTGTGGATCTTTTCCCAGGGATCTGGAAACTTCCATTACGTTTTGTTTGTCCCAATTTTCAAGGTAAGTCTCTCAATCATTGCAGCCAATTCCTGTGAGTCTGTCAGGTCCCCGGGGGGGGGGGTTCAGGAGAGGCTGGTGTTGCTGCTGTCTCTGGTATGCCAGGTCCTTGCTGCTGTTTGCTAACTCCTTTTCCCTTTAGCATCCTTCCCACTCCCAAATATTAACAAATATATGTACTGTAAGGTTTTAAACTAATAATTCCACCACATAAGTTGGTCAGGGATGGCAAAAGACACCAGTATGCCTTGGCTGTTAAGCAGAGCTGTCCACAGCAGTTCTACAGAATCGCCACCATCTTGCCGAGTCCGCAATTGCATTTTTAACTATATTGTTTTGAAGTGGTGGTCAGTTTAGGAGTCAGTGCAGCTCCATAAAACATCTATTAGCAATATCAATACATCTAACTCTAGGCTCAAAAAGATAAGTCACCTATAAAAAGTAGCCAACAAAATCTGTATTTTTACTCTCTCTGCAAGTAAAACTTCCTTTTGTCAAAGCAATGAAGCAAAAGTCACGTTTCAGCAAATCTTACTCCGTAGACTTTTGAAGAGATTTTACAAGCAAACAAATGACCTACAATTCCTCAACTGCTAAGTAACAAATCAGCCAAGTACAGAGAGGATTTCTAGACTGCTAACTCCAGTTTTGAACTTTCAAACCTCATTGTTAAAGCAAGGATATTGTTAAGCTGGTATGCACTGATTGTTTTGCACTTAAATTGTTGTTAATTGAATGATCTCATTATCCTTTCTGATTTTTTTTTTGCCTGTAATGTTTCTATGTGTGCCCGTGTGGTGAAATATTCCCCTGCATCTAAGACTGTGTGAAATAAACTGTACTTCTGATTTAACTTTGCCACAGTGTTGTGGCAATCCTCACTAAGGCAGAGTTCACCAACAAATAGAGTGAGAAAAATACTGTTCAAATGAAAAAGGGAAAAATTAAATCACAGACTTTTAACACTCAAGTGATGAGAATCGAAAGAGAGAGAGAAAGAGAAAGAAGGTTGTTTTAAGACTTACTATCTCTCTGTAACAGATTGTGCTCATAAAATAATGGAAATTTGAAGCAATTGTGTGCAACTGCACAGAACAAAACTGCAGATAGAAATTCTGATAGGCAAAATATATTCATTCTTTATCCCTGCCTGTGTTATTGATACACAAATCACTTGTTGAGTTAATGTCCTCCTCAACGTTTTTTTAAATTGCTTTTGGTGAATTAAGTGAATATGGCATCAGAAAACAGAAGCAAGTCAGTATTTTTCTTGATGCCCGATTGGTTTTGTTTGTCACTTTAAGGTTACGTTCTTTCTGACATCTGTAAAGGGTGGACGCTAGGAAATTGTTTCCGTTAGGCGAGGAGACTAGGACCCGTGGACACAGCCTTAGAATTAGAGAGGGTAAATTCAGAACAGAAATGTGGAGACATTTCTTCAGCCAGAGAGTGGTGGGCCTGTGGAATTCATTGCCGCAGAGTGCAGCTGAGGCCGGGACGCTAAATGTCTTCAAGGCAGAGATTGATAAATTCTTGATGTCACAAGGAATTAAGGGCTATGGGGAGAATGCAGGTAAGTGGAGTTGAAATGCCCATCAGCCATGATTGAATGGCGGAGTGGACTCGATGGGCCGAATGGCCTTACTTCCACTCCTATGTCTTATGGTCTCATCTCTCTTTGCTGCATTCTTCAGATGAAAACGAACGTCTAATAGACATGAAGATTATTTTGCCCATAATTAAAATACCTATGACCATCATCATAATAATCCAGTGCCTTGGAGAAAGTAAATCATACTGGTGGATAAAATTACTATATTTATTTCATAGTGTTGCCAATGCTGTACTTTCCTCAAAAGTAATTTGTTTACTCTACTTAAAAAAAAAGCCTAAGCATCAATTAGTCAAAGTAAAATTATCTGTTGGGGTACAATCTGTAACTTAACCATACCCATGTTGAAAATACTTTAGAGATTGAATTTTTTATTGGGATTTTCCCACTTTCCATTTTAAAGTTAGGTCAAGAAACAAAGAAGCCTCATGAAAGTAGTGGTCCTCCTGTTCTCTGTTTTCCACAACGTGTCCAACAAATTTATTTGATAAGCAAGAGATAGTTCAGGGAAATTTGCCTCTTAATGGTTAGCAAAAAAGCCTCTTTCATAGAGCCTGCCGTCCTGTTCAGCACAATTGCATAACCACCAGAATTACGAAACAAAAACATGATCGAGACTAGTGGAAGAAGAGCAGCGGTCAGGGTGAGAAGGTGGAAATGGAAAGCCACTGACATGGTCAGGAAAAGCAGGCACACATAGAAACATTATAGACGAGAAAAAATCAGAAAGGATAAAGAGATCCAAGTGTTGCTTCCTCAGTTCTCCTTTTTACTGTGCTGTGTGTGGCTCTTTAAATCTGTCAGAGGCTTAAGTGTAGGCATTTTGTGCAGAGCTGTCTCTGATGTGATAATAAAAATGAGAGTGGTATGCTACAGGCCATAATTTCCATTAACACCATGCTTTTTACGTTTTTTTTAATCCCAGTGTTCTTCAATAAAGAATATAGCAATTGGCTGCTGAGCCAGTGAGGAGAAATTAGGCAGTGCTCCCAGTTCATGGTGTCACATAATGCCAGGATCTGCTCCCAGGCTCTGTATAACCAGCAGTTGAGTCTTAGAAATGCATGGACTGACTCAGTTATGTTGATAAGCTCTTGGATGCCGCCAGTTTAATATATTTCGGATTACAAAACAATTCAGTCATATGCACTTTACCTTTTAAGGTTATGAGTAAATCTAGCATGCACTGTGGTCTTGTTGAAATTGGAGAGAGAGTTTTAGAAAGGAAGTAATTAGATTCCCTCATTCATACAAGACTTTTTAATATGACCTCATTGATATTTTAACAAGGCCAATGCTCCACTAAAATGGTTCAACAGATTCTGTAGTGGAGGCCACACAACAAACATTAAGATAGGAATGATTGACTGCTTGCATATCACAGTAAATCTGGAATAATTTCAATGACTAAATTTAAAGCTCTCTGGAATTCTGGTCCTTAGTTTAGCACTTTTATTTAATTCTAATCCACAAAATTTTTGTGCTTCAGACAATGGGTATAGGAATTGCAATGACGTTGCCAGTGAGTTGCCAAACATTTCCTAAAAAAGATTGAAAACTGCATGGAGTAACAGTGATGCAGAGCAGGGGAAGCAATGGCGTAGTGGTATTTTTGCTAAGATATTAATCTGGAAAGTCAGCTAATGTTCTGGGAATACTGGTTCAAATCCTGTCATGGCAGATGGTAGAATTTCAATTCAATTTAAAGAAAAGAAATCGGGAATTAAGAACCTATACAGTTGTCATAAAAACATATCTGGCTCACTAATGTCCTTCAGAGAAGGTAATCTACCATCCTCACTTGGTCTGGCCCACACGTGGCTCCAGTCCTACAGCAATGTGGGTAACTCTCAGCTGCCCTCTGAAATGACCCTGGCAAGCCACTCAATTCAAGGGCAGCTAGGGACAGGCAATAAATGCTGGCCAGCTAGTCGTGCCCACATCCCATGAGTGGGATGTGACAGATTAATTTGTGGGATTGGAGATTGAGGGAGTTCCATCAGTGATCAGTGTATGCAATTCCTGAAATTTCCACCATTTTTTGCTTCATTCTAAGAACCACTCATGTCTTTCTTTTTAAATTAAGTTCACTGTTCCTTAATGTAGATTTAAAAGGGGGCAGGATCTGCACCTGGGAATTTTTTGTGGGATAATCCACAGATCATAGTGCCAGGCATTCACTGTAGTTGTTCTTTTGGCCAGAATTTTGGCTCCCCAATGAAAGCTTGGGGAAACACCATTGCAGTCATCTGCAGGCCCCCATGCCATATTCTTTGTTTATCAGCAATTAGCAGTTGCTGTCAGGGCTCCTGTCTCCTTGTCTGCTATCCTCTTCTTTCAAAGAACGGAAATCTGCCCCAACGGCAGCCAGCTAATCTGGTGTGTCTTCAGTTCCAGCAGTATCACTGGGAAATAAAGCCACTGCTGGAACTGCACCAGCTTAGAGGATGCATTGGAAACACACTGCCCTCCCAGTTGGTAACAGGGAGTGGGGGTACTGGGGCTAATCAGGCAAGGCCAATGCAGGGACATGGTGAAGATGATGAGTGCAAATAAAAGGCTTGCAGTGGGAACAGTCATTGCTACAGGGAGTTTCTCGGGTAGGCCACAATGTTCCTGATCACTAGGATGCACCCACAAATTAGAGACTTTACGTAAGAGATGTCATTTCTCACAAATTTGTTGAGTTTTTTGAAAAAAGTACAAAGATGATTGATGAGGGTAGGGCAGTGGATATTGTCTACATGGACATTAATAAAGCATTTGACATGGTCCCTCATGATAGGTTGGTTCAGAAGATTAAGTCACATGGAATCCACAGTGAGTTAATAAGTTGGATATAAAATTGGCTCGATTATAGAAGACAGAGGATAGTTGTGGAGTGTTGTTTTTCTGACTGGAGGCCAATGACCAGTGGTGTTCCACAAGGATCCATGCTGGGACCTCTGTTGTTTGTAATTTCTCAAAAGGATTTGGATGAAAATGTTGGTGGTTTGCTGAGTAAGTTTGCAGGTGACATGAAAATTAGTGGAGTTGTGGATAGTGAGGAAGGTTATTGAAGGATATAACAGGATATACATGAGTTGGACAGTTGGGTGGAGAAATGGGTAAGTGTGAGGTGATGCATTTTGTGAGGTCAAATGCACAAAGAAAGAATACAGTGAATGGCAGGATCCTTAGAAGCATTGATATACAGAGAGATCTTGGGGTACATGTCCATGGGTCCCTGAAAGTGGCAACACAGGAGGATAAAGTGGTAAAGAAAGCTTATGGCATGCTTGCCTTTGCCAGTTGGGACAGTGAGTATAAAATTTGACAAGTTATGTTGTAGCTGTATAAGACTTTAGTTCAGTCACATTTGGAGGAGTGTAGGAAAGGGATTTTAAAGAGGAATCTGAATCCCATGATCAGTAGCATAAATCAACCGTTATTTGAAACTGCTTTATCACACATGTAGGAGAAGCGAGACACCACTCTGAATCTGACTTACATGTGGGGCCCAGTTGCCCTCATAAATACAGCTCAGATCAGAGGCCTACCCAGCACTCTACTTTTCCCAATAAAGTGCAGGATATTAATACATACTACGTTACGGTGGTTACATGCAGCATTGACATCAGTCCTTGTATCCCCTCTGACCTACACATCCAATCCTATGAATACATGATCAATGATCGACAACTTCACAGCCCACCTTCGGTCCTCCCATCATCTTGTGATGTTTGCCAGACCCCTATCACCTGTCCTTGGGCTTTTACGATTGTTGACCACATTCTAACACCAATTATTATGACCCTTCGTAGATATTTGCCAGCCATATTATATACTTGCTTATTACTAATGATTTTTCAAATTCAGTCATGTAATTCATATCCTTTGCAGATCTTAGTACAGAAGGTTAAAAAGGCTATCAATCTTTACTAATTCTTATAATATTTGTAATATCAGCTCTGATATAAAGTCACTTATAAAATTATACGAAGTTAAACCTAACAGTAAAATTCTGTGACAAAGCTAAAGCTTCCCTTGTGTCTGACTTGCAAAGCGACAGTTGTTTATTTTCTTGAGGTCATGGTGACCCTGTTTCAAAATTGTTTCTGCCCTCCCTTGCTACATTATTTGTCTCTTGGTACTCTTACTCTTGGTTATCTTGTTTATACCTTTTTGTTGTTCTAATCTTCTTGCTGATGGAGAAAGAGGTTTCTTCAAGAGTGTCTCTACATCCAAGGCTTCAGAAATTTAATGCCCAATTTCTAATAAAATTAATATTGTACAAATGTGCCTCCATTCTAATCTTTAATTATAATTATTTAAAAGGTCTCATCTCAGGTAGGTCAAGCTTCTCTGTTTATTTCATGTAAAAATTGGAAATCACATCGAAGGCTGAGGGACAACCTGATAGATGTATTTACAATTGTGAGACAAACGGATAGAGTGGATAGTCGGAGTCTTTTTTCCGTGAAGGAAATTTCAAATACTAGGGAGTATAGGTTTAAAGTGAGAGGGGGAAAGTTTAAAGGAAATGTGTGGAGCAGGCTTTTTTTACAGAGCGTGGTGGATGCCTCCAACGCGCTGCTAGGCGATGTGATAAAAGCGGATAAATTAGCAATGTTTAAGATGTATGTAGACAGACACATGAACAGACAGAGAATAGAGGGATACAAACCATATGCAGGTCAATGTGATTAGTTTAGGATGGCATTATGGTTGGAATAGACATGGTGGGCCGAAGGGCCGGTTCCTTCATAGAGTATGCTGTTCTATGTTTTCTTTGTAGTTAATGAGTAAGATTAGCAAAGCCTGTGTCACTGGTCATGTGTTCTGTGGATCCTTCTTGACTAATGAGTCCAATCCTAGAGTTACATCTCTGACCACATCATTGGCAGGTGTTCCTGAGAGGTGGAAGTGGACCTTAGCCTTGAAATCATTGGCATTCTTTTCTCTGGTTCTTTTTCCATCTTTCCTCTTGCCACTGGGTGTTCTTAAAATGATGTCCTTTCGTACAGGAGCTTCCTCCAAAGCAGGTTCCTCTGAACAAGGGTCTCCCATTCTTTGACATCTATGTTGCACTTCCAGAGGGAAGCTTCCAGGAAGTGTTTGAAACAATGGTTTTGTGCTCCTCTCGTTCGAGTGTCTTCCTTGAGCTGAGTGAAGAAGATTTGATTTGGCATTGTGGGGGATTTATATTCATCTGGTGTCTACCTTATGCAGGACATATTTTAATGTAGAAATACTGTTGCACATCAGCAGACACATGGTGCTTGACAGAAGGTAGAGCTGGTTCCAGCAACAAAGAAACTTTGCCAATTGAGGATCTCTGGTATGTTGTTGATGTGTTATGCCTGGATCACCATTGAAAACTTGTTTTGGATTGTTTTGTCTTGTGCCTCCCATCTGTCCCTACCATTGCCAGGAGCTGAGAACTCCTGACAGCATCGCTTGCAGAATCAACATAACAAGCCTGACCTCCACAGTAAGGTGGCAATTCGAGGAAAGGTAAAGACAGATTTTTAATCAGTAAGGGATTGAAGGTTGTGGAGAAAAGACAGAAAAGTGGAGTTGAGGATTATCACATCAGCCATGATCTCATTGAGTGGCTGAGCAGATTTGATGAGCTGAACTGTTTACTTCTGCTCCTATGTCTTAGCATCTTTTGAAGCTGACTCACTCACTCAACATTACGCTGAAGGAAACACTGGAGGATTGCAAATGTTCCCTTGTTCAAGAAGGGGAGTAGAGACAACCCTGGAAATTATAGACCTATGAGCCTTACTTCAGTTGTGGGTAAAGTATTGGAAAGGGTTATAAGAGATAGGGTTTATAATCATCTTTAGATGACTAAGTTGATTCGGGATAGTCAACACGGTTTTGTGAAGGGTAGGTCATGCCTTACAAACCTTATTGAGTTCTTTGAGAAGGTGACGAAACAGGTGGATGAGGGTTAAATGGTTGATGTGGTGTATATAGATTTCAGTAAGGTGTTTGATAATGTTCTCCATGGTAGGCTGTTGCACAAATATGGAGGCATGGGATTGTGGGTGATTTAGCAGTTTGGATCAGAAATTGGCTAGCTGAAAGAAGACAGAGAGAGTAGTTGATGGGAAATATTCATCCTGGAGTTCATTTATTAGTTGAGTACCACAAGGATCTGTTTTGGGTCCACTGTTGGCTGTCATGTATATAAATGAACTGGATGAGGCGATAGAAGGATAGGTTCGTAAATTTGCGGATGACACTAAGTTTGGTAGAGTTGTAAATAGTGACAAAGGATGTTTTAGATTACAGAGAGACATAGATAAGCTGCAGAGTTGGGCTGAGAGGCGGCAAATGGAGTTTAATGTGGAAAAGTGTGAGGTGATTCACTTTGGAAGGAGTAACAGGAATGCAGATTACTGGGCTAATGGTAAGATCCTTGATAGTGTAGATGAGCAGAGAGATCTCGATGTCCAGGTACACACATCCTTGAAAGTTGTCACCCAGGTTCATAGGGTTATTAAGAAGGCGTACGTGTGTTAGCTTTTATTGGTAGAGGGATTGAGTTTTGGAACCATGAGATCATAAAACATAGAACATTACAGCGCAGTACAGGCCCTTCAGCCCTCGATGTTGCGCCGACTTGTCATACCAATCTGAAGCCCATCTAACCTACACTATTCCATGTATGTCCATATGCTTGTCCAATGACGACTTAAATGTACTTAAAGTTGGCGAATCTATTCCTGTTGCAGGCAAAGCATTCCATACCCTTACTACTCTCTGAGTAAAGAAACTATGCCCCCTTGTGCTCACCATCACCAGACTTGGAAAAAGGCTCTCCCTGTCCACCCTATCTAACCTTCTGATTATCTTATATGTCTCTATTAAGTCACCTCTCAACCTTCTTCTCTCTAATGAAAACAGCCTCAAGTCCATCAGCCTTTCCTCGTAAGACCTTCCCTCCATACCAGGCAACATCCTAATAAATCTTCTCTGCACCCTTTCCAAAGCTTCCACATCCTTCTTATAATGTGGTGACCAGAACTGTACACAATACTCCAAGTGCGGCCGCACCAGAGTTTTGTACAGCTGTAGCATAACCTCATGGTTCCGGAACTCGATCCCTCTATTAATAAAAGTTAAAACACTGTATGCCTTCTTAACAACCCTGTCAACCTGGGTGGCAACTTTCAAGGATCTGTGTACCTGGACACCGAGATCTCTCTGCTCATCTACACTACCAAGAATCTTACCATTAGCCCAGTACTTCGCATTCTGGTTACTCCGACCAAAGTGAATCACCTCACACTTGTCTGCATTAAACTCCATTTGCCACCTCTCAGCCCAACTCTGCAGCTTATCTATGTCTCTCTGTAACCCACAACATCCTTTGTCAATATCGACAACTCCACCGACCTTAGTGTCGTCTGCAAATTTACTAACCCACCCTTCTACGCCCTCATCCAGGTCGTTTATAAAAATGATGAACAGCAGTGGACCCAGCACCGACCCTTGCAGTACACCACTGGTACCTGGACTCCAGGATGAACATTTCCCATCAACCACCACCCTCTTTCTTCTTTCAGCAAGCCAATTACTGATCCAAACTGCTATATCTCCCTGCATTTTGTACAATAGCCTACTGTGGGGAACCTTATCGAACGCCTTGCTGAAATCCATATACACCACATCAACCGGTTTACTCTCATCTACCTGTTGGTCACCTTCTCAAAGAACTCAATAAGGTTTGTGAGACACGACCTACCCTTTACAAAACCGTGCTGCCTATCCCTAATCAAATTATTCTTTTCTAGATGATCATAAATCCTATCTCTTATAGCCTTTTCCAACACTTTACCAACAGCTGAAGTAAGGCTCCCTGGTCTATAATTACTGGGTTGTCTCTACTCTACTTCTTGAACAGGGGAACCACATTTGCTATCCTCCAATCTTTTGGCACTATTCCTGTAGACAATGACGATTTAAAGATCAATGCCAAAGGCTCGGCAATCTCCTCCCTGGCTTCCCAGAGGATCCTAGGATAAATCCCATCCGGCCCAGGGGACATCTATTTTCACACTCTGCAGGATTTCTAATACCTCTTCCTTGTGAACCTCAATCACACCTCGTCTAGTAGCCTGTATCTCAGTATTCTCCTCATCAACATTGTCGTTTTCTAGAGTGAGTACTGTCGAAAAATATTCATTAAGTGCTTCCCCTATCTCCTCTGACTCCATACACAACTTCCCACTACTATTCTTGATTGGCCCTAATCTTACTTTCATCATTCTTTTATTCCTTAAATACCTATAGAAAGCCTTAGGGTTTACCCTGATCCTATCCGCCAACAACTTCTCATGTCTCCTCCTGGCTCTTCTGAGCTCTCGCTTTAGGTCTTTCCTGGCTACCTTGTAACCCTCAAGCGCCCTAACTGAGCCTTCACATCTCATCCTAACATAAGCCTTCTTCTTCCTCTTGACCAGAGATTCCACTTCCTTCGTAAACCACTGTTCCCACGCTCTACAGCTTCCTCCCTGTCAACAGGTATATACTTATCTAGGACACACAGGAGCTTTTCCTTGAATAAGTTCCACATTTCTAATGTGCCCATCCCCTGCAGTTTCCTTCCCCAACCTATGCTTCCTAAATCTTGCCTAATCGCATCGTAATTGCCTTTCCCCCAGCTGTAATTCTTGCCCAGTGGTATACACCTATTCCTTTCTATCACTAAAGTAAACATAACAGAATTGTGATCACTATCACCAAAGTGCTCACCTACTTCCAAGTCTAGCACCTGGCCGGGCTCATTACCCAGTACCAAATGTAATGTGGTTTCACCCCTTGTTGGCCTGTCTACATACTGTGTCAGGAAGCCCCCCTGCACACACTGGACAAAAACTGACCCATCTATAGTACTCGTACTATAGTGTTCACAGTCAATATTTGGAAAGTTGAAGTTCCCCATGTCAACTACCCTGTCTCTCTCACTCCTATCGAGAATCATTTTTGCTATCCTTTTCTCTACATCTCTGGAACTCTTCGGAGGCCTATAAAAAACTCCCAACATGGTGACCTCTTCTTTCCTGTTTCTAACCTCAGCCCATACTACATCAGTCGACGAGTCCCAAACATCCTTTCTGCAATTGTAATACTGTCCTTGACCAACAATGCCCCCTCTTTTACTATCTTCTCTGTTCTTACTGAAACATCTAAATCCTGGAATCTGCAACAACCATTCCTGTCCCTGCTCGATCCATGTCTCCAAAATGGCCACAACGTCGAAGTCCCAGGTACCAACCCATGCTGCAAGTTCACCCACCTTATTCCGGATGCTCCTGGCATTGAAGTAGACACACTTCAAACCAACATCTTGCTTGCCGGTGCCATCTTGCATCTCTGAAACTTGATTTCGGACCTCCCTACTCTCAACCTTTTCTATACTCGATCTACAATTTTGGTTCCCATCCCCCTGCTGGATTAATTTAAACCCACCCCAATAGCCTTAGCGAATTTCCCCCCCAGAATATTGGTACCCCTCTGGTTCAGATGAAGACCATCCTGCTTGTAGAGATCCCACCTACCCAGAAAGAGCCCCAATTATCCAAGAATCCAAAACCCTCCCTCCTGCACCATCCCTAGTGCTTCCAAATAAACCTGTTGGACTATAACCTGGTGTTGTGTGATTTTTAACTTCAATTAAGTTACTTCTGTTCTTGGTTGAACTTTTATTCGTGATCCCTAGACCTGGTTCTCCATGATGTTCCACTTTCCAGCTACCAAAACAGCGCTATTGTATGCTTTCCATCAATTTGATTAGCACTCACATGGCATTAAAAGCAGGACAAATATAATTTCATTACCATCCTGCAAATTAAATTTCACTTGTAGAACCCCGTGGTATTAGACCTGACAGACAGATTGTACAATAATGCATTGTATGTATCTAAGATGTTCTCTTGTTTGATATGGACCCGAAATGCATGCTATTACTTTATCCTTCCGTGCCAGAAGTAACTAAATGTCCAGCAAAAATGCAATATATTTTTCACTGCATATAAAGAACCTTGTTTTGATAATACTTGTGAGCAATTCAGTGAGTAGAGACCAGAAACGTTCAAGCAAGAAATGTTGCAACCCTGAGTCAATTAATTTCAAATGTGTTGTCAAATAAACCAGTTTTCCAGCATCCACACTATTTTGCTTTTATTTAAACATGTTGTATTCTGTTCTAGTCACAGAATAGTTTAGCCTTCCTTTCATTCATGAGATGTGACTGTTGCTGCCCCTGGGAAAGGTGGTGATGAGTTGAACTTCCGCAGTGTGCATGGTGGAGATACACCCACAATGCTTTTAAGGTGGGTGTTCCATCCTTTTGACCCAATGGCAGTGAAAGAGCAACAATGTAGTTCCATATATTGTGTGACTCATAGGGGATCTTGTGATGTTTAAATGTACTTGGTTCCCTTGTCCTTTGTGTTGATAGAGCTCATGGGCCTAGAGCAGAGAAGCTTCACTGTACTGTTACAATGTATCTTATAGCTGGTATGCACTGCTGCCAGTGTGTACTGATAGTGGAGGGAGTAAATACTTAAAGTGGTTGATGATGTGCTAATCGAGCAGGTCGGGTTCTGGACTACATCGGATTTCTTGAATGTTGTTGACACTGCATTTGTTCATTCAAGTGGAGAGTATTCCATTAAACTCCTGACTGTGCCTTGTAGATGGTGGAATGGCTTTGGGGAGCCAGAGGTTGAGTTAAATGCTGAGAATTACCAGCCTGTGACTTGCCCTCATCTTTATAGTATTCATTTGGCTGGTCCAGCTCAGATGCCCATTGGAAGCCAAGCCTGTCAGTTGGACTGGCAAACAGATGGAAATTCTTCTTTCAAATAAAAACAACATGTACATTACCATAGAATTAAAGCTGCATATAGTTCAGAGACCAAAACAACTCTTCTCTTCCTCTACGTATTGGTTTGGAATTCCTGCTACAGTTGCTACCTGGATCCTGGTAATGTGGAATAGCTGTTGAGAACTAGAGAAATACACAATGTCAAAATGTTTTTGCAAGAAATGAAGTTCATGAGAACATAATGAACAATGACAAAACTTGAATACTTATATCAGACTTAATCTGTCGGTCTTATACGCTGTTTGACCCTAAGTATGCTTGATGTGGGGTTACAGCTGGCCTTTTTCATAGTCATACAGCACAGAAATGGACCCTTTGGTCTAACTCATCTACACTGACCAGGCAACACAATCTGCCCTAGTCCAATTTGTCAGCATTTTGGCCCATATTCCTCTAAACCCTTCCTATTTATTTACCCATCTAGATGCCTTTCAAATGTTGTAATTGTACCAGCTTCCACCACTTCCCGTGGTAGCTCATTCCATACATGCACCACCCTCTGCATGAAACAGTCATCCCTCAAGTCCTTTTTAAATATTCCCCCTCACCTTAAACCTATGCCCTCTAGTTTTGTTCTCCTTCACCCTCGGAAAATGACCTTGCCAATTCACCCTATCCATGTCTCTCATGATTTTATAAATCTCTAAAAGGGGTCACTCCTCAGCCTCCAACGCTTCAGGGAAAAGAAATCCCCAAACTATTCAGCCTCTCCTGACAACTCAAGCCCCCCATTCCTGGCAATATGCTTGTAAATCTTTTCTATATCCTCTCAAATTTAATGATATCTTTCCTATAGAAAGGTGACCAGAATTGTATGCAGTATTTTAAAAGTGGCCTTACTGCTTTGCAACAGAGCTATTAATATGGCTTGTTAAGTTGTCCAGTTAAGCTTCTGGTCATTTGGTATCCCTGAAGATGGTGATAGTGAGGATCTCGGCAATGGTAACACTGTTCATGGTTAAGGGCTTCAATGCATCTGGCAAAATATTTGCTGAAACTGCAGATACTGCCTGGCGTGTGAGCAGGGAAGGGGTGCAAAGTAAAAAAGAGATGACTTTGGCTGACTTTGATACTCCCTGCAATGGAATTGGCCACCACTGTCTTTTAAGCAGATGGCAAAACTTTATAACTGACTCCATGCTGATCCAGACTCTGTGGGAGCTTTAGTCATTGATCATTGCCAAGTAGGTTTGGATTTAACTTAGCAAGAATTCCATGTCTTACCTTGATGCTTTGCTGTAGCTGAAATTCTGTGAAAGTTGCTACTGTAAAATATCCTTATTTTCCATGTTGCCTATCTTGTAAAGATTTCAAATGTTTTTGGTAAATTAGCAAATATAAATTCAGTTGTATCCCCAGAATGATGGTGAGCTTGCCATTGTCATTGACCTCTACTTTTTCTCTAGATGCTTTTGTGGGCAGTCTGTGGCAGTCATTAAAGAATCATAACTTATAATGACAACAACATGGTGCAGTTAAACACATTTGGAATTTTAGAGCTGTATGAGAACTAGGTACTGAAAAAAACATCAAGGAAGAATTAAAAAGCTTTAACTTAAACTTTAAGTTACTGGTTGTCAAAAGGGCTGTGCATTTTCCATTCCATGCTGGTGTGGAAGTGAAAGGAGATTTGAGGCAGGACTGGAACTTCTACCACTGCCAATGGCAAACCTATGAAATGGCTACAAAATTAAATTAAATATGTGGCCGTTTAAAAGTTGTAACACCCCTAACAGTGTTGGGGAAAGAGTGCTATAAGTTGTATTGCAGCTTAGATATCACTGAAAAGTAGAAAAGCCAGATAGGAGAGATTTTGCAGGTTTTGAGATCATACTTTGAACCCCATGTTAGCATTACTTAAGAATGGCATTTGTTCTACATGAAAGCTGGTGGAGAGACAGACACTATTGATCAGTATTTGGACTGACTGATAAAGCTAGCTGAATTCTGAGATTCTGGATAATTAAAAGATAATCTCATCAGAGATGGTGAATGATCATCATTTCAAGAGGACAAATAAATCTGAGAGCTCAGTGCAATGTGAGCAATAAAGATCTGGCGTTCCAGATTAAGGACAATGAACACAATCCACTCATCTCAACCGAAATAAGAGATTGTCTCATGTATAAGAGATCCTGCAGTGTAAGCATTTCAGCTCAGAGGGTAGCAACAGAAGCTCTGAAATTGTCAATCATTGACTAGAGTGTATTAATGGAAGAGTAGATGAGGCTTTGTATAATGCAGAGATATTTCAGGCAGGATGAAAAAAACAATACAGATTGGGGAAAAGGCAGAAATATTTGCAGAAGAGCCAAAGGACAAGCTATGCTCAAGGTCCATTAGAGACTCAGAAGTATATTAATGATGTTGAAATCCAACAATGCAATTGTATGGCCTGAACAGGGCTACTCTCCAGTTGATTTGTGCAAAAGCCTTTTAGTAATTAGTTGCACAATGTTTGCTTTTATCATTTTGATTTATGTCCTCTATGCATTTTATCTATTTGAGGCACAATTTATATTTTAGTTTTTCTTTAAATAAAAAAACTTTGCAAGTTCTTTTTCATAATGGTAATGCATCTTCAGCAAGCATGTTTTTTAATCATACAAATTGTACACGCACACATCTCTGCCTTCTCCTCCTCCTCCTGTTCCCCACCTTCTTGAAGTTACCACACCATCGTACTAACGCTTTTGTTTTTTGATTCTAGGATTATGATGCTTTCTTTGAATCAAAGGAGAACAATACAGTCTCCACATTTTTTGGTTTAAAACCAAAATCAACATCACGGGTAAATATATTCCTTTTGCTTCATTGCATTTACATTCACATCCATGCAAATGGTGATTTGCAGCAGGATTATGAAAATTGGTGCACTGCTATGATAACTTATCTGCATATAAACTTAATAGACAAAGACCACAGGCCGGAGCATCATTACTGGTCAATTAATTGGCATTTGAAAAATCATGCACTAGTAAGACCAAGATTCAGGTTTGTTAAGGGCATTTTGTGCTTGACTAATTATATTGAGATGTTTGGTAAAGTGACAAAGATAGTTGGTGAGGGTAGTGCAGTTGTTGCTATGTATATGAACTTTTGAAAGGTATTTGACAAAAATACAACATAGTAATAGGCTAGGTTAACTAAATTAAAGCCCAAAGGATTAAAGAAACAGCATTAATGCAGATACAAAATTGAGTAAAGGAGAGAATGCATCAAATAATACTAAAACACACAGAAGCAGATAATCCTCCACTCCACCTTCCTACCTTTTCCCCATAATCTTTGTTGCTCTCACTGATTAAAAATCTGTTTTTCTCAATCTTGAATATACTAAATGACCCAGCCTCAACAGTCTTCTGTGATAAATAATTACTTTCTGAGGAAAAAAAATCCTCCTCATCTCTGTATTAAATGGTAGACTTCTTACTCTGAGAGTGTTCCCTCTAGTCCTACACTCTCTCAGGGGAAATAAACTTTCTGCATATACTCTATCAAACCCCATACTAAGAATCTTACATGTTTCAATAAGGTCTCCTCCTTTCCTTCTAGACTCCAGTGGGTACAGCCTTAGCCTACTCAACCTCATCTCATAAGAAAAAACCTCCAGATCAATCTAGCTAACCTTCTCTGGACTGATGCAATACCACTATATCTTACCTTCGATAAGGGGTTCCAACGTATTCCTCTATGGTCTGAGCAGTGCTTTGTACAGTTTTAGCAAGACATCTGTATTTTATATAGTAATTCACTTTGGAATCAATACTAAGAGTTCATTTGCATTCCCTATCACCTGCTGAACTTGCATGTTCACTTTTTGTGATTCACGGACGAGGATTCCCACACCTCTGTATGCTGCACCTTTAGTAGTCTTTTCCCATTAAATAATACTCAGCTCCTCAATTCTTCCTGCCAAAGTGCATAACCTCACATTTTCCCACATTATATTCCATCTGCCAAGTTTTCACCCACTTACTTAACCTGACTGTATTCCTCTGTAGATGTCTTACCTTCCCTCCTATTTTTATATTATTGCAAACTAGCCCATAGTGCATTCACTTCCAGCATCCAAGTTATGAATATATATCGTAAATAATGTTGATCCCAGAACTGATCCCTGTGGCACACTTTAGTTACAGGTTGTCATCCTGAAATTGTCCCGTTTATCCCAACTTATTGTCTTTTATTGGCTAGCCAAGTTTCTATCCAGGCTAATGTACCAACCACAATACCATGGGTTCTTATCTTATTAAGTAGCTTTATGTGTGGTCATTCATTGAATACCTTTTGGAAATCCAAATATATTACACCCACTGGTTCCGCTTTATCTATTCTGTTTGTCACTTCCTCAAAAATCAGTAATAAATTTACCTGTCATGAAATATCATGACTCTGCCTGACTGCACTATTTTTTTCTAAATCCTCTGCTATTAATAGTGAATAATTATTTTCAGATGGAATTATGTACTGTTGTTTTTCATGGAATTACTAATTAAGATCACTGGTCTTTTTGATATATATTAACTACCTGGACTTGAATAGGTTGTCTGAGGAATCCTCACCTCACAGCACCATGAGGCTGTCTGCACTATGGATCAGCATGGTGTCTGTTTGCTGCTGCCTTCCTGTTTTCAGGCAGGAATCTACCAGTTCTGCATGGCACGTCTCATTCTTTTGAACTTCTAAGCGGATCTCTCAGCAAGTTGAGTTGATATAATCAAAGTGGGTGATTATCCTAAAGATGCTCCTCAGGATAAACCCTTCCATGCACTTGTATGTTTTACACCAGCGTATACAGGGCAACATGTCAAAGTTGTTTCCAAGGCCAGCACAGAACTCAGCACTGAAAGAAAAATGTCATGCTGTTACTTGATACGGATCACTGAAGGTTCTTAAACAATGAAGAGAAATGTATCCAAGGATAATAGTAGTTACTGCCATACTGTAGGGATTCCATGATTTAAACTGTGAATAGTGAATAGAGTCATAGAATTACAGACTTTAAAGCAAGCCAATCAATTTTCTATGTTTTTATGCGCGTGTTGACCTTGAATTATTTATTTACGTATGGTGGTCAGCATTTCAGCATTCCCTCACCCTCTGTATTATGGAGGTCAGCTCAGAGGTGGGTGGGATGGTGGTGGGCTGCATACCCATCTTATTTTATGTGAGTCCCTGTCAAAACACCCCAGTTGAGTACATATAATACACCATCCCAAGAAGCCCCTGTAGAGAGAGGAGATAGGTTGGCAACCTGGTTCAGACCATTGGCTTTTGTCAGAACTGGGCATTGCTCAGAGGTGCCCAGCTGTGTTTACAGGTCTTAAGAAGGGTCACAGGATTCAAAATGTTAACTCTGCTTTTTCTCTGCAAATGCTATCAGAACAGCTTTGTTTCTCCAGCAATTTGTTTTTGGTTGAGATCTTCAGTATCTGCATGTCTTTGTTTCATTTTATTGTTCACAGTGTAGCATATTACTTCCCCCCATTCCCTAGCACTATCAGAATTGCAGAATGGAGAATTTAAAGTGGGCACAAGTGCATTTAGTGGCTAGAATTTTTTATCAATAGTAATGAAAAGTAGAAATGTATAACTGATGGCTTATTTAATATTAACTGATTTATGCTTATTACCCAAAGTCAAAATGAGCTCCAGTATTTGTGTTGAGGCAGTTATGTTACTCCACTGGACAGTCATGAGATTGTAGCAGTAACTCATTGCTGGTGCATTGCAATCATGTCACTGGAGAGGCTGAAAAACCAGTAATGGAACTTTAGTTAGAGCTTTGTTGATTCAAGCCTTCTTCAATGTTCTAATTAATATTAGGCTTGAAAGAAATGATGTCAATTAGCATAATTTGCATACTCTTAAGTCTTGTCCTCTGTTGCTCAGGCAATGACAATAAAGTTGGTGATAAAGAGCCTGGGGTTTAAGATAATTTTTCATGAAAACTTTACGAAACATACTCATGTGACAATAGAGGCCATCTGAGTCAACAATGCTCACAGTTTTTATTCTTGGCCAGTAGGGTTACAGAAACAACCAGTTTTCTGCATGTAGGTGTGGTCAAGTAGTTTATAGTTTACAGACTCAGAAGAAATTCGTAATACAGAGGATATCATTCAGAACATAATTTAGTAAGAACAATGATAAACCATTTGATCTGTAGGCCTTCTCTGCCATCCAATAAGTTCATGGCTCGTATACATCAACTCCATTTCCCACACCATTCTCATATCCCAGAACTTCCTTCGTTTCCCAAAATCTATTGGTTTGTATCTTGATTATAGTCATCAGGTGAGCATTCACAACTTTCCAAAGAATAGGAATCTTCTGAGCAAAGAGGTGTTTTCACTTCTGAGTCCAAAATAGTTGACCTCTTATGCTGAAGCTACTACCCCTAGTTCTAGACTCAACATCCAGGGGAAACTTTTCCCAGCATCTTGGCCATCAATTCCATTAGTGAGATCACTTCTCATTCCTCTGAACTCTAGGAAATATAAACCTTGACCATCTCTCATCATATAGAACAAGCACTTCCTCCACCCACTGCCATCTCAGGAAATGATCTTCTGAATCTTTGTTGCATTCATTCAAAAGCAAGTATATTTTTCAGTCGGTAAAGAGACCAAAACTGTACACTGTCCTCACGGCACATTGCTCTAAGACATATTTTCTTTTTTAATCCAATCCTTCTGTAATAAAAACTAGCATGCCATTTCCTTCTGAATTGTTTGCTGTGTCTGCATATTTTTTTATGATGCTTTTATAACAACACTCAGGTCCCTCTGAATCCTACCATTTCCTGATTTGTTACCACTTTAAAAAAATTGGCTTGTCCGTTTTATTTGACAATCATATTCTCACTGGCTTTTAGAAAGAGAAGTCCCACATCAACACTCTTTGTCCCTAGTCCCATTTGTTCCATGTCTTCAGGTAGGTGTCCAACTTCCTTTCAAAATTATTTATGAATCAGCTTCCAATCACCTCTTCAAGCAGAACACTTAAGATCCCAACAATAGTTTTTCCTTATGTTCTGAAGGTATAGAAGTACTGTACCTTTAAGAGAGTTGAAAAGCTGGAAAGGACTGCCTGACACAGCACAAAGTGTTCTGAACAAGGTAACACAAATTGTGCAGCTGAGTTGCAATGGAACAAAAACAAATTCAAATTCAGCCAATTAGTTTAAATTATGCCCCAAGATACCAGAATCCAATCAAATTTGAATTTAGTATTTTGATAATATTAAAATCAATTAAAAGATCCAATGTTTTGGGGTATAAAACTGGACATTTTGAACAGTTAGGAGAGAACTGGCAAAAGATGAACAAATATAGGCTGCTAGCTCAAGAGCTTTCTGAAAGGTACCTGTGTATGGAAGGAGTTTGAACAGCAGAACATTGAAATTGACCTGGGGAGAATCTATAGAGGAATATCTACAAAGGAGAGTCGACAAAGCTGACTGGTTTTGAAACGGGATTTTTTTTTTTCTGTAAATCTTAATCAGTTTGTTTTTAATCAGACTAGTATGTAGAGTGGGAGGTAAAAGATAGGTTTAAAAGAAAGCAGTTGTAAATAGTTGTTGGTTTTTAATATTCTCTGTTGGACTTAAAGAATAAAGTTGTTAATTTTTACTTTAAATAGTGACCTCTGGGATAGTTCTTTGCCTCTCGAACTTTAACACATTACAGCACGGGGTGAATCTTTTCTGCCTTGCTGGTTTAAATTAGCAGAGGGAGTTAACCCGTGTTTTAACACTTATCTCCTGCCATAACTTTTGTGAATAATTTTGAACTGCTGATTTGGTTATTGATCCATTCACAATTGACAAAAATAGATATTTTATTGTCCACTCTATCAAAACACGGCACCTTCTTGAAAACATCTATTAAGTCACTTTTAAACCCCTGTGTTTCAAAGAGAACAGACGTATTTCTTTTCAACCTCCCCTTAAAGCTGAAATTCCTCAGCACTGGTAACTTGCTGGTACACCTCTTCTGCTCTCTTTGTATTTTCCTGATATGAAATATGCCATAATTGTACACAATACTCCAACTGAGGCCTAAACAATTTATAAACATCTAAAACAGTCTCCCTCCTGTTATGTTCTCCTCCTCAGTTTATAAACTCAAGTAACCCAAATGCGTTTTTTAAACCACTTCATCAGCCTTCTCTGCCACTTTTAAGGATTTCTGTATGAGGACATCAGTCTTTCTGCTCATCTACATCTTTTCCAAAAACGTGGCTTTTATATTGCAGTGCCTTTTCATGTACTTCCTTAAGCATATCTCCTTACATTTCTCCACACTGAACTCACGCGATCAAGATTCTGACCATTTCGCCACCGTGACCATCAATGTGAAGCCTATATTAATCCTTACCATGATCTACCACTTTATTAAACTTTATTCTATCCACAAACTGAATCATTCTGCTCCCTAAATCCTTCCTTGAATCACTAGAATCCCTACAGTGTGGCCCATCAAGTCCATACTGACCCTCCTAACAGCATTCCACCTAGACCCTATCCCTGTAACCATTTCCATGACTAATCCACCTAGGCTGCACATCCCTGGACACTATGGACAATTTAGCATGGTCATTCCACCTAACCTGCACATCTGTGGGAAGAAACTGGAGCACCTGGAGAAAACCCACACAGACACGGGGAGGATGTGCAAACCCCACATAGACACGGGGAGGATGTGCAAACCCCACACAGACACGGGGAGGATGTGCAAACCCCACACAGACACGGGGAGGATGTGCAAACCCCATACAGACATGGGGAGAATGTGCAAACCCCACACAGACACGGGGAGGATGTGCAAACCCCACACAGACACGGGGAGGATGTGCAAACCCCACACAGATACGGGGAGAATGTGCAAACCCCACACAGACAGTCACCTGAGGCTGGAATTGAACCCAGGTCCCTATGGCTATGAGGCAGCAGTGCTAACTACCGAGCCACTGTGCTGACCGGCTTGTTTATTAAAAGAAAGTAAAGATTAATGGACTTAAAAATAACTGGAAATACCATTGCAATGCATCTCCCAGTCTGAAAATATCGAACCACTTTGCTTCCTGTGTCTGAGCCAATTTTATATCCCTATTAGCACTTTCCCTTTACTTCCATGGCCCTTTATCTTAACAAGCTCCTATGTGGCCCTTGGTCAAAAGCCTATAAATAAATCACCTACTGCACTTCCTTCATCAACACTTTTTGTTATCTCATCAAAGAGTTCATTCAAATGACCTAGGCTCGAGTTACCTTTAAAACGTACATGCTAGCTTGCCTTTGTGAACCAATGTCTGTCCAAATGAATGTCTACTTTGTTCCTAATAATTGTTTCCGATAATGTGTTCACCACTAAAGTTGGAAAGACTTGAGTATAGCTTCCTAGTTTATCCCTGTCCCCTTTGTTGAATAGTGACATAAGATTAGCAATGCTCCAGTTCTCCGGCGTCACTGCTGTATCTTATGAGAGTTGAAAGATTGTGACTAAAGCCTCTGCTGTTTGTGTCTTAGCTTCTTCAGAAAACTAAGAAACATTCCGCCTGGACCAGCAGACTTACTTAGTGTGCAACATGTACAATGACTCAATGTCACTGCTGAGTGACAACAGTTTCATTGGTGGGCTACGCAATTTCACACAAAACCACCAGTTTTTCCAGAAGTTAAAAAAAATTGATTGAAATCCTGACATCAATTGAACTCTTGGGTACAATGCTATACCTTTAAATGTTTAAAACCTGATGTGGACTAACACGACAGAAATCTCCAGATCAATGAATCCTAGGAGATGTTCATGATGCCTTCATTTTAGTGTAATTGTCTGTGCCTTCAATAATTGAAGGGTTATGAGTGTGTGAGCATAGCTTATGGAAGTGTCAAAGTTAACCTTCACATGACATTGTTGTGCCAATAATCGGACATAGAACTTAAGATGTCCCTAAGAATCAAGATATGGGAAGACTTGGACTCCTACAAGAAAACACTGAGGATTGGAACTCTTAACTCCTCTTAACTCACCACTCTCACCCCCTCCCCAACACCACATAGTCCTGATCCCAGCCACCCACTAATTCCTGAACCCAGCATCCGGCCTTTTTGCTATGAGACCCCACCCTCTCCCAGACCCTACCCATTGGACCTAACACCACCTGAATCCTCCTGGAGCTGACCTCCACCTAACCCGACAGCCCATATCGGTCCTGCCAGATACACCAGACACCCAGATCCACTCCATGGCCATTTCCACCCGACTCCACTGAATCTAACCCATTTCCCAACTTGCTATTTTCCCCTCTCCCACCCAACATTATCCCCTCAGCTACTCAACATCCCCCAGCCCCAGGCACGGCCCCACCTGAGCTGGTGCCCTTCTGCCTCCCACCACCATTCCAACCAATTGACCTGCCCTAGGGACGTACTTAATACATATCCTTCCCTCACCAACCTGCCAATTTAACCCTGGACCCACCAGGCACAGCACCTCCTTAATCCACCTGAAACCCTACTCTTCTAATCCTTTTGTTACATTCACCCCCTCAAGCATCTCATCCCCATCATGTATCCAACTTCCCTCACCCTCTCACCACCGTCCACCTTAACCAAAAGGAAAAACCAGTAAAACTGGCAAATGTCACATATAGACTGGCACAACTTATATACCTCAAAATGGTGCTCCAGTATGATATTTTCCAAATATTGCTGGTTTTCTGCTGGGACCTATCTCACCCACCAGGCATCCATTACCCTTCACCAACTTGGTACCCCTTATCCCACTCACATGCCACACTAATTCCTCACCCACTTGCTACCCTAGCCCTTCGCCCAGCCGACAGCCTATTTCCGCACATAATTCCATTTTCTCGGAAACCGTCAAAGTGGCTGCAGGACAGTGAAGTTACAGAATTCAGCACACTTACTGCAAGACGCTGTGCCATTTCCACACTGATTCTCTACACTACAGGCTGCCAGTCATTCTGGATTGGTCTCCATTGTTTCATATCAGGAGACTCCAGTCCCGAAATTTCAAAGGCAGAATTGATTGAAATGTAAGTTTGCATTTCTTTCTATCCAGTCTGGATCAGAAATCAGGTTTCCAACTCGAGCAGAAAATCTGGGCTCAGTTTTGTTTGCACAAACTGCGGTCTCTCCCAGTACAGTCCATTGTTTTCAGAATAATTCTTGTCTGCTATATACGCTGTAAGTCTGAGATCAGAATGGCAAAGTAAAAGAATGGAATTAGTAGTAAACACTGAAAAATGCAACCAGCAATAGAGTGATAAAGATTGATGTGCTCAGTGCTATTTCAAGGAGTATGGTAATAAGCTGATTTTTAACATAGAAGAGGCGAACCCCCATTAAGTAACCACGGCCAAATTGCCCTATTCGACATATCCCTACTCAAGTGTGGAACCAGTGGCAATACACCAAATATTCCACACAATTCTGAGAACAAGATAAATATTTGACTTCATCACTAAGAGATGGAAATGGAATACAGATAACAAAGCAACATGTAATTTCATTTCTCATGTAGCTTTTTGCAGAGAAAGGATAATACAAAATGTTGATGAGATTTCACCACATTTATCTTGAATATATTGGAGAAGGGATTTGATTCCTTGGTCTGCAGTTTGTTTTCGCTTTAAAAAGTAAATCAGCAAATAAGTTCTTAGATAAATTTAGCCATAGTGATAAAATGTTCAGTGAGGACCAGGGGCCTGCTGGTAATGTAAATTTAAAATGATATAAACTTACCTTGTGAATAGGCAGAGTGCGTGCTGAGCAGGAGCAGACATGGGACTGCAGAGTAAGTGAAGTAATATATTGGGTGATTGCGTTACCCGAAACACTACAGGTCTCCCACCCAACCTCCTCCTCCTCCTCTAACCAAAACAAAAGGTTCTGGATTGGTAAGGTTTTTTTTAATATTCTATATTTTTTCTACAGTCTCTTTGAGAATTTAGAATAGTGGGGATGGTGGTTAGGGCAGTTGGATGTAAGGAGGTGAGGGCCACCACAAGTGTCCCTGCTAACTTTCTCTGTGGGGAGTGCACCCAACTCCAGCTCCTTGAAAACTGCGTTAGGGAGTTGGAGGTGGATTAACTTCGGATCATTCGGGAGGTGAAGGAGGTTATTGAGAGGAGTTACAGGGAGGTAGTCACACCTCAGGTGCGAGAAAGAGACAGATGGATTACAGTCAGGGGACGGAAGGGGGAACCGGCAGGCAGTGAGGGATCCCCTGTGGCCTTCCCCTCAATAACAAGTTTATCGTTTTGGATACTGTTGGGGGGGTGACTTACCAGGGGTAAGCCATGAGGTACAGGTCTCTGGCACAGAGTCTGTCCCTGTTGCTCAGAAGGGAAGGAGGGAGATGAGCAGAGCATTAGTCATTGGGGTCTCCATAGTTAGGGGCCAGATAGGAGGTTCTGTGTGAACGAGAGAGATTCACAGTTGATGTGTTGCCTCCCAGGTGCCAGGATTTGTGATGTCTCGGATCGCGTTTTTGAGATCGTTGAGGGGGATGGGGAGCAGCCCCAAGTTGTGGTCTACATAGGTACTAACGACATAGGTAGGAAAAGGGATGGGGAATTAAGGCAGAAATTCAGGGAGTTAAGGTGGAAGCTTCATGCTCAAACAAACACAGTTGTTATCACTGGTCTGTTGCCCGTGCCACATGCTAGTGAGGTGAGGAATAAGGAGAGAGAGGAGTTGAACATGTGGCTGCAGGGATGGTGCAGGAGGGAGAGTTTTGGATTTGTGGATAATTTGGGCTCAATCTGGGGTAGGTGGGACGTCTACAAACAGGATGGTCTATACCTGAACCAGAGGGGTACCAATATCCTGGGGGCAAAATTTGCTAATGCTCATCTGGAGAGTTTAAACTAATTCAGCAGGGGATAGGGACTTAAATTGTAGTTCCAGTGTCCAGGAGGTTGAGAGTAGTAAAGCCAGAAATATGGTTTCAAGGTTGCAAGAGTTCACCGACAAGCAAGAAGTTGGTTTGAAGTGTGTCTACCTCCGTGCCAAGAGCATCCAGAATTAGGTGGGTGAACTTGCAGCATAGGTTGGTACTTGGACTTCAATGTGTTGCCGTTTGGAGACATGGATAGAGCAGGGACAGGAATAGTTTTTGTAGGTTCCGGGATTTAGATGTTTCAGTAAAAACAGAGAAGGTGGTAAAGAGGGGGAGATGTGACATTGTTAGTCAAGGACAGTATTGCAGTAGGAGAAAGGAAGTTTGAGGACTTGTCTACTGAGGTAGTATGGGTTGAAGTTAAAAACAGGAAAGGAGAAGTCACCCTGTTGGGAGTTTTCTATAGGCCTCCAAATACTTCCAGAGACCTCCAAATAGTTCCAGAGATGTAGAGGAAAGGATAGCAAAGATAATTGTGGATAGGAGTGACAGTAACAGGGTAGTTGTTGTGGGGGACTTTAACTTTCCAAACATTGATTAGAAATACTATAGCTCGAGTACTTTAAATGGGTCTGTTTTTGTCCAATATGTGCAGAAGGGTTTCCTGACACAGTATGTAGACAGGTTAACAAGGGGGGAGGCCACATTGGACTTGATACTGGGTAATGAACCCAGCCAGGTGTTAGATTTGGAAGTAGGTGAGTACTTTGATGATGGTGACCACAATTTGGTTAGGTTTACTTTAGTGATGGAAAGGGATAGGTATATAATCCATGGCAAGAGTTATTGCTGGTGGAAAGACAATTATGATGCGATTAGGCAAGATTTAGGATGCATAGGGTGGAGTAAGAAACTGCAGGGGATGGACACACTTGAAATGTGGAGCTTATTCAAGGATCAGCTACTGTGGGTCCTTAATAAGTATGTACCTGTCAGGCAGGGCGGAAGTGGTCGAGCAAGAGAGTCGTGGTTTACTAAAGAAGTTGAAGCTCTTGTCAAGAGGAAGAAGAAGGCTTATGTTAGGATGAGACGTGAAAGCCCAGTTAGGATGCTTGAGAGTTACAAGTTAGCCAGGAAAGACCTACAGAGACAGCTAAGAAGACCCAGGAGGGGACATGAAAAGTCGTTGGCAGGTAGGATCAAGGAAAACCCTAAAGCTTTTTCTGGGTATGTCCGGAATAAAAGAATGACTAGAGAAAGATTAGGGCCAATCAAGGATAGTTGTGGGAAGTTGTGCATGGAGTCCGAGGAGATAGGGGAAGCCTAAATGAATATTTTTCGTCAGTATTCACACTGTAAAAATGACAATGTTATCAAGGAGAATACTGAGATTCAGGCTATTAGACTAGACAGGATTAAGGTTCACAAGGAGGAGGTGTTAGCAATTCTGGAAAATGTGAAAATGCGTAAGTCCTCTGGGCTGGATGGGGTTTATCCTAGGATTCTCTGGGAAGCTAGGGAGGAGAATGCAGAGCATTTGGCTTTGATCTTTATGTCATCATTGTATACAGGAAATATGCCAGAAGACTGGAGGATAATAAATGTTGTCCCCTTGTTAAAGAAGGGGAGTAGAGACATACAAGGTAATTATCGACCAGTGAGCCTTACTTCGGTTGTGGGTAAAGTGTTGGAAAAGGTTATAAGAGATAGTATTTATAATCATCGAGAGAGGAATAAGTTGATTAGTGATAGTCAACACAGTTTTGTGAAGGGTAGGTCGTGCCTCACAAACCTTATTGAGTTCTTTGAGAAGGTGACCAAACAGGTGGATGAGGGTAAAGCAGTTGATGTGGTGTATATGGATTTCAGTAAGGTATTCGATAAGTTTCCCCACAGTAGGCTATTGTACAAAATATGGAGGCAAGGGATTGAGGGTGATTTAGTAATTTGAATCAGAAATTGGCTAGCTGAAAGAAGACAGAATGTGATGGTTGATGGGAAATGTTCATCCTGGAGTTCAGTTACTAATGGTGAAACACAATGATCAGTTTTGGGGCCACTTCTGTTTGTCATTTTTATAAATGAACTAGATGATGGTGTAGAAGGATGTGTTAATAAGTTTGTGGATGACACTAAGGTCTGTGGAGTTGTGGATAGTGACGAAGATTGTTGCAGGTTCAAAGGGACATAGTTAAGTGCAGAGCTAGGCTGAGAGATGGCAAATGGAGTTTAATGCAGAAAAGTGTGAGGTGATTCACTTTGGAAGGAGCGACAGGAATACAGAGTACTGGGCTAATGGTAAGATTCTTGGTAGTGAAGATGAGCAGAGAGATCTTGGTGTCCATGTACATAAATCCCTGAAAGTTGCCAACCATTTTGGATAGGGTTGTTAAGAAAGTGTATGGTGTGTTAGTTTTATTGGTAGGGGGATTGAGTTTCACAGTTGAAACTTTATTGCTGGAACAGCACAGCAGGTCAGGCAGCATCCAGGGAACAGGAGATTCGACGTTTCGGGCACAGGCCCTTCTCCATTCCTGAAGAAGGGCCTGTGCCCGAAACGTCGAATCTCCTGTTCCAGCAATAAAGTTTCAACTTTGATCTCCAGCATCTGCAGACCTCACTTTCTCCTCGATTGAGTTTCACAGCCATGAGGTCATGCTGCAGCTGTACAAACTCTGGTGCAGCTGCACTTGGTGTATTGTGTACAGTTCTGGTCACCACATTATAGGAAGGACGTGGAAGCTTTGGAAACGGTTCAGAGGAGATTTACCAGGATGTTGCCTGGTATGGAGGGATGATCCTATGAGGAAAGGCTGAGGGACTTGAAGCTGTTTTCATTATAGAGAAAAAGGTTGAGAGGTGACTTAATTGAGACATATAAGATAATCAGAAGGTTAGATAGGGAGGACAGTGAGGCGTTTTTCCTCGGATGATGATGGCTAGCACAAGGGGACATAGTTTTTAATTGTGGAGTGACGGAGAGTAGTAGGGGCGTGGAATGCCCTGCCTGCAACAGTAGTAGACTTGCCAACTTTAAGGGCATTTAAATGGTCATTGGATAAACATATGGATGAAAATGAAATAGTGTAGAATAGATGGGCTTCTTATTGGTTCCACAGGTCAGTGCAACATCGAGGGCCAAAGGGCCTGTACTGCGCTGTTCTATGTTCTATATATTCGAATGTAGCTTGGAAATGGATTTTGTAGCTTTGTTATTCAAATACCCTTCCATTAAATGAGCATTATTGATACAAGTAAATGGATTAAGAGTGTTCCAGAAATAGATCAGGAGAAGCTGATGCCTAACTAAATGATCCAATGACTAAGAGGGGAATAGTGCTTCACTGCACAGATACATTAGTCAGTCCTCACTCTCCCAATGGATTCAGAAAAATAAATGTTAAAATGTCTTTATTCTTGTGTGCTTAAAGTTTGATTTCTGCAATGATAGATGTGTGCACCAAATAAAGTCAGTCCTTCCATTTGCTTTCATTGGTTCTGCCTGTGTTTTGTTTTCCAGGAAACAAAGATACATTTCTTGGAAAAAGACAAACCACTGCAGAGGCTGGAAATCTGCAAACAAAACAAAAATCCTGCAAATATTCAGCAGGTCAGGCAGTATCTGTGCAGCAGAGTTCATGATTCCTGTGGATGACCTTTCATCAAAACTCCTTCCGAGTCCCAGGGTTATAATGAAAGCTCACCGATCTAAATATTAACTCTGTCAGTCTTCATAGATGTTGCCCGACCTGCTGAATATTTCCAGCATTTACTGTCGTTGTACTATGATTGTGGTGTGCTCACGTGGAATATGGGGAATTTATTATATTGTACCTGATTCGGGCTGTCACAGAGTCACTTTCAAATCTCCTAAACAGAAAGTACAACTGAAGGCCAGTATGTAAGTGAGGTGTCCTTGTGATAAAGCTCATCTACTTTCCCCAGAACTTCTATTTCCCCATTGTATGGAATTGAATTGAATTTATTGTCACGTGTACCGAGGCACGGTGAAAAGCTTTGTCTTGCGAGCAATACAGGCAGATCACAGAGTTAAATAGCATAACTAAGTATATAATAGGTAAACAGCAGCAAAAACAAAAATACAGGGACATGTGAATGTTATGAATTTGTGAGTCCATTCAGTATTCTAACAACGGTAGGGTGGAAACTGTTTTGAAACCAACTGGTGCGTGCATTCAGGCTTCTGTACCTTCTCCCCGATGGTAAAGGCTGTAGAAAAACATTTCCAGGGTGGGATGGATCTTTGAGAATGCTGGCGGCCTTTCCTTGACAACGGACCTGGTAGATGGATTCTATAGATGGGAGGTTGGCCTTTGTGATTGTCTGGGCCGTATTCACCACTCTCTGTACTGGTCTCTGATCTTGAATGGTACAGTTGCCATTCCTCCTCCCTACCTTTTATCTTTACCTGCTTGGCAAACCCTCCTCATTCCTGAAGAAGGGTTATGCCGGAAATGTCGATTCTCCTGCTCCTTGGATGCTGCCTGACCTGCTGCGCTTTTCCAGCAACACATTTTTCAGATAGTGATACATCCAGACAGAATGGTCTCAATGGTGCACCTATAAAAGTTGGCAAGGGTATTAGCCATCATGCCAAATTTCCTCAGTTGCCTGAGGGAGAAGAGACGTTGTTGGGCCTTTGTAACCACATGAAGAGTCCAAGAAAGCTTGTTGTGAATGACCACTCACATGGGGGGATGGACATGTGATCAGGCAATAGGTTTGGGAACAAGATGCCATTGACATTCGGTGCGTCTCCGATTAAATCTGAGGCCGGAAGGCTTTTGAGCAGACTGGTCCTCAAACGGCCACTTGTGATTCACCTAAAGGTCTGATTACATTACTACTGGTATTCCATCAGGGGGCTTGCCATGTCAGTATATTGCCCACCACACCCTGTTGGGCGCCTCAGTGACCCTCTGGGAGTGGACACAGACCCTCATAGTCAGTTAGTTCTTCTGCTGATGGTCAGATCCAAGCATTAGGATAAGTAATGCCACTAGATTCCAACACCCCGCCCTTGCTGCTGACCCTCCCTTGACAACCCTATCCTACAAGCACCATCCTGCTCCTTTGCTCTGGGGTCCCGTGACATTCCTGGGTCTCTGCTGGGTGGGGAGTGGCTAGTTGGCGATGGGTAGCTGCTGTCCACTGATAGGTTGGCAGCTCTCAGTGGGCAGGATCTCTGCTATCCAAGGAGGCCCAGAGGTTCAATTAATGAATTATATCTGAAAGAAAAAGCTACACTCACATATGGTGACCAAGAAATAACCTGATTGCCATAGAAACCCATCTGGTTTCCCATAGAAGGAAAGCTGCTTTCTTTAACCCATCTGACTCCATATCCATAGCAATGTATCGAATGCTGATAATGGTCTTGTGAGCCACTCTGTGCTTTACAGAGTCAAAAATACTGCAGATGCTAGAATCCAGAGTAGACAGGCAGGAGGCTGGAGGAACACAGCAAGCCAAGCATCATCAGGAGGTGCCGGTCGACGTTTCGAGTGTAACCCTTCTTCAGGATTGGGTTGGTTGTGGAGGGAGGTGGGGTCAGGGTGGTGAAGTGGGAATAGGTGAAGGCAGATAGAAGGCATGACCTGGTTGGTCAATGGGAGGAATAAATCCGGTTGGTGGCAGGTAGCTGTGGAAGGGAGGGAGAGAGCCTGGGAAGGGAGTCTGGTGATGGAGAGGAAGGTTATTTGAAGTTGCGAGAACTAATTGTTGACTCCTCTGGGCTTTAGGGTGCCCAGGTAGAAGATAATGCGTTGTTCCTCCAATAGAAGCTGTGGTTAGTTTTGGCAATGGAAGAGACCAAGGATGGTCATGTCAGAAAGGAATGGTTCGGGGAATTGAAATGGGCAGTGACTGGGAGATCTGGTTGGACCATGTGGGCCCGGCTGTGATGCTCAGTGAATTGTTGCCTAAGTTTATGAATGTTCTCCCCGATGTAGAGGAGACCATATCAGGTGCACCTGAAACAGTAAACTAGATTGGAAGAGAGGCAGGTGAACCTCTGTCTCACCTGGAAGGACTGTTTGGGGCTCCGCATGGAGGTGAGGGGGTTGGTGTACCAGGAGGTTTTGCATCTTTTCTGGTTACAGGAAAGGTACCTGGAGGTTCGGTGACAGGGGTGGCCTGAACCAACAACTGAGTTCAGTCAGGGGGGTGGGGTGAAAGTTGTCCATTTTGGAAGGGAGAGCAAAACAATAGAGTGTTATTTAAATGGAGAAAAACTGCAGAAAACTGCAATGCAAAACGACTTGGGGGTACTTTTGCACACATTTGCAGCCAGTGGTCAGGGAGGCTAATGGAACCTTGGCCCTTATTACAAGGGTGCTGGAGTGTAGGGGTCAGGCAGTTTTACTGCAATTGGACAAGGTGTTGGTGGGACCACATCTGGAATACTGTAAGCACTTTTGTTTCCCTTATTTAGGAAAAGATGTCATTTCACTGGAGGCAGTTTAGATAAGATGATCCCTGGTATGGAGGTTGAACAGATTGGGACTCTACTCAATGGAGTTCAGAAAATTAAGAGGTTATCTCAATGAAGCATACTGGATTCTTGAGGGGCTTGACAGGGCAAATGCTGACAGGATGTTCCTCCTCCTGGGAAAGTCTAGGATTAGAGTGCATCGTCTCAGAATAAATGGGTATCAATTTAAGATGAGGAAGAATTTGTTCACAGAGGGTTGTGAATCTTGCCACAGAGAGCTGTGGGATCAGAGTCCTTGTGTATGTTTAAGACTGAGATGCATTCTTGATCAATAGGGGAATCGAGGGTCATTGGGAAAACTCAGCAAAATGGACATGAGGAATTTTGGTTTCTATTGAATAGCAGAACAGGCTCAAGAGGCCAAATGACCTACTTCCATTCCTGTTTCTTATGGTCTTAAGATCTTATGCCAATCATATGATGTTTCGATGCATGCTGTAGGCTTTAAAGCAGTGCAGAACTGTAGACACCCTAGTTTTAGTTTTGGATACAATAATGCAAATAACTCTAATTTGACCAGTGGACCATGTGGTACTGAAGCAGTAAGCAAGGTTGCACTCTATGTTTTGTTTCCACCAGGAAAACAACATGCAATAGGCAAGGCTTCAGAAAAGGATTCTGGATCAGTGGTGCTGGAAGAGCACAGCAATTCAGGCAGCATCCGAGGACAGGCAAAATCGACGTTAGGGATAAAGATATGTGTGATTTTGTAGAGAAGGAAATATTCTGAGGAGTTCATCAGCTCTTGGCTGACTTCAAAAATATGTAATACCAATTTAGTTCAATGCTGCACCAATACACCACCTTGTGGCTGCTCTATGGAATTACCTAAGAAATGGATAGAAGACTGGATAAGCTCTGATCACCATGCACACTGATCACCCTGCATGAGGAACTATACCTGTTTGATGTAATTCAGGCAGCAAGATGACTGCACTAACTTACCCAAAATCAGAACTTTCTGGCACCTCTAAAACCTCTTTGCACTGCTTAGAGTTAACCTGCATGTCTTAAAGGGCAGGGGCACTTGGCTGAATAGGTGCTGGCACTTGTACAGGATATGAATCTAACTTGGGAAGCAGTGAAAAGTCATGGCATGGTGGAGAGTACGCTTCAGGCTGGAGGAATGAGTGCAAAGTAAGAAGCAGTGTTGTCGAGGGGCAGAGTCCAGACACACTCTTTTATAGGAGCATATAGCCATGGAGGTCAGTGCCCAGGGTAATACACTAAGCAATGGATACATTGCTGCACAAATTTAATGACCTCCCAAATGGTCAAGGAGAGGAAATGCATCCTCGAATACCAGAAACTACTAACTGTACCAGCTTCCTACACTACTGACTTCTCTATACTCCCATCGCTCACAAACTAGCATTCTCCATCTATCAATACTTGTATCTAACAATCACCATCAGACAATTTACAATGCTACAAAGCTCATAGCAACAGTTTGCATGTACCGGCAGCTATTCAAACCTGATAGCTCCATCAAATAAATCAATTGATCCATCTTCACCGACACATTGCTCTCCCTTACAAAACAAGATGGCACATAATAGGAGGCAGAAGGAGCTGACAAAAGAGACAGAAAAACCCAGTGTATCAAAATCCCCATGGAGCTGATGGTCATAGAGATGTACAGCATGGAAACAGACCCTTCGGTCCAACCCGTCCATGCCAACCAGATATCCCAACCCAATCTAGTCTCACCTGCCACACCCGGCCCATATCCCTCCAAACCCTTCCTATTCATATACCAATCCAAATGCCTCTTAAATATTGCAATTGTACCAGCCTCCACCACATCCTCTGGCAGCTCATTCCATAAGCGTACCACCCTCTGCATGAAAAAGTTGCCCCTCAGGTCTTTTTTATATCTTTCCCCTCTCACCCTAAACCTATGCCCTCTAGTTCTGGACTCCCTGACCCCAGGGAAAAGACTTTGTCTATTTATCCTATCCATGCCCCTCATAATTTTGTAAACCTCTATAAGGTCACCCCTCAGCCTCCGACGCTCCAGGGAAAACAGCCCCAGCCTGTTCAACCTCTCCCTGTAGCTTAGATCCTCCAACCCTGGCAATATCCTTGTAAATCTTTTCTGAACCCTTTCAAGTTTCACAACATCTTTCCGATAGGAAGGAGACCAGAATTGCACGCAATATTCCAACAGTGGCCTAACCAATGTCCTGTACAACCGCAACATGACCTCCCAACTCCTGCACTCAATACTCTGACCAATAAAGGAAAGCATACCAAACGCCTTCTTCACTATCCTATCTACCTGCGACTCCACTTTCAAGGAGCTATGAACCTGCACTCCAAGGTCTCTTTGTTCAGCAACACTCCCTAGGACCTTACCATAAGTGTATAAGTCCTGCTAAGATTTGCTTTCCCAAAATGCAGCACCTCGCATTTATCTGAATTAAACTCCATCTGCCACTTCTCAGCCCATTGGCCCATCTGGCCCAGATCCTGTTGTAATCTGTAGTAACCCTCTTCGCTGTCCACTACACCTCCAATTTTGGTGTCATCTGCAAACTTACTAACTGTACCTCTTATGCTCCAAATAATTTAAGTAAATGACAAAAACTAGAGGACCCAGCACCGATCTTTGTGGCACTCACTGGTCACAGGCCTCCAGTCTGGAAAACAACCCTCCACCACCACCCTCTGTCTTCTACCTTTGAGCCAGTTCTGTATCCAAATGGCTAGTTCTCCCTGTATTCCTGAGATCTAACCTTGCTAATCAGTCTCCCATGGGGAACCTTGTCGAACGCCTTACTGAAGTCCATATAGATCACATCTACTGCTGATAGATTGTGCTAATAGTTATTAGGATGGTATTGACAGTACTCAGGAGCAAAGCTGATCCTAACCTGATTCATAAACTCCCTCTCAATTCATCTTTCCTTCATTCTATGTGCTCTTCCAATTTTGAAAGCATACACCTTTTCTTAATCCCTCCCTGCCCCAAAGCCTTATCCATGTACCTTTTTCCATTTCAGATGACACAAACACACACACTTTTTCTTCTTGGTCCTGCATTGACACTTTGCTCTATCAAATGCTCCAAGATGCCTGCATGCTGGTCTAGGCATTTGAAGCACACCAGTGTTTGCTCTTACATTATGTGTGGTCACACAGCTCCATTGTATGCACATCATACACAAATGGGGATGGTTCTGCATTTGTGTCATGAGCCAGGTGGTCAGTAGAGCCCAAAGTACCAAGTTGCCAATCTTTCCATTTTGCTATGGTGAATTAAAATGCAGTTGGCATGGCACTACCATAGAATAAGCATCATGATCACTGCCAGAATGCCAGGCATTAACCTGCATGATTTGCTGCCTACAATCACACATTAACTATATGTAGAATGATAGCACTGCAGTGATTGCTTTTGAAACAAACATGCAACCAATTAGCTGTGACCTCACCAATCCTTGAAAAGCGTATTTAGGCTGATAGCCTTTATGTATAGATGTGTGTGGTGTGTTTTTGCTTTGAAAAGCTATTTGTTTCTAAATTTTGTCAATTGACTTCTGTCTAATACTGTGGTGTCTAGGAAATTAATACTTTATCTGTATTAATTTATTACTACTAATATTCATATTAATATTCTTATTCTGTGTGAGTCCAAATTCTTTATATGTCAACACAAATACATCATCTAATGAGGGAGTTCATGACAAGGCAAAAGGAGACCCAGAAAACCAAGAAATACTCCTTGAGAAAAGTTTAAATATATATTTTAACCCCTGTCGTGAAGAGATCTTAACGTAACCTACTCAGGGAAACCTGGTGACATGCAGACTGAGAAAATGACCATGAAGATAACTGCAATAACTATCTTCTTTTTTTTCATAGTGACCAGAAGGAGAATGAGTACTTCACTGGATCCCATATCAATGCCTGTCCCTACCCTAACAGCAATTACATTTGACACCTGCACCTTCCTAATTCACTTATCTGACTGCATGGTTTCCTCCATTGTCACACACTACAGCTTATAGATGTGCACACTTCTCTGTTACCCACCAGCCTTCAGGTCATTCCTTCTGGGAAGTGTTTTTGAGATCAAGAACTTAGAATAGCTGAAGCCTCACATTAGGCAGATCCCGCACCTCAAATTAAAATCAGGTCTGTGGCATTGTTTAAAAGTATATGTGGTGATCCAGGCACAAGTCAGGCCCAGACTTTTTTTAAAATTTTACTAATAAACTTGTTTTGTAAAACCGTATTGTATAGTTTGCAGTTACTTGGTGAGAATCCTTGGGAGTACGAGCATTTTCTTTCCTTTACAGTGCCAACTTGAGGGAGAAAATAAGGCTTTGCTATTGATTTCATTAAAATATTTCAGATTGGAGACACACTGAAACTTGTAATTTAAGTGACTCAATCCACAGCATGGCACGCCTAAGGTAAATGGTACATAGAAGTGTTTTACTTGTCCTGCTCAAACAGGTTCTGCTGTACTTATAAACACATTAAAATTGCCAGCATTATGTGGTTCTGTTCACAAGACGAGGTGATGAGATGCAAGTATAAAATGCTATGCGAAGTATTGCCGTGTAATCATTGGGATTTTGGATTTCAGAAGAATGGATGACGGAGCTTCCATTGGAATTGGCTTTTAATTTTTTTTTCAAGAAAAGCTGTTCTTAATCTTTCATTCTGTTTTCTTTATTCATAGGACTCTGAACCATAGTTCCCTGAAGACCTATCTTTAACCTGAACCATTTGCCTCGTGCGGAGCTGGCTCTAAGCTTGGCTGTTCATTATCAAAAATCTTTATAGATCCAGCACAATAAAAGCCACTCGTGTGTTCACCGATCATTGCTTTATAATCCGGTCTACTACAATTGATTTTTTTTACCGGGATGTATCACATGGAAGGTAGTATTGGTCATGTCACCTAGACCTGGGAACAGTCAAATGTTTTTTCACTTGGATGGTTCTTGTTTGCTGATTGCCATTTTGCCTTATTGTATCTTGGTTTGCTTGAGCAGTGTTTTGTCTGTCTTACTAGCCTGCCTTTGCTAACATTGGAAACACAACTCTAGTTAAAGAGATTAACTCTAGTTAAAGAGATATTGAGTTATCATCAACAGTGATACAAGGAAGATCTCCTAATTTTACCACTTGTGTACTGTGGGTGGGGAATAACAGATACATAGATAACAGTTGTATGGTTATAACCTGTTTATTGTGATATTAAAAATAACACAATACTACTTCTAAGAATTTCATTTTTGTAGGCAGTAAGGTTTTGAGAATTTGGTCATGTTGTGTCTGCCTCTGGATTAGAAAACATGCTAAGAATATTTCTGGCATGATGCCAGTAAATGTTTGCTGCAAAGAAGTGATACTAAATCACATGACTGATACAAAGGCATAGTTGGAACTTTCCTCCCAACTAAGATATTGATTTGGAGTTGCTATCTATTCTTGTACTTAATATCTTTCAAGGTCCGTTTAATTTAACATCAATTGCACTAGCCAGAATTCTTTTAATTGTAGATCAACACATATTTATTGTAGATGAGCAGGCAGGTACTTTTAGAGATGCAATTTGTTTCCATTGCAGTGGTAAATTTATAAGCTTATTAGATTTTTTTGTGAGTGATAATCATATTTATTAAGAAATAGGAACACAAATATTATAGACATAAAGGGTAGGAAAGGATGCCTAATCAAAGTGAGGAAGTGAAGTAGATGTCTGTAAGCCTTATTACTAAATTACCTAACCTCCTAGAAACATTTCCACTCAGACACGGCTGCACTTGGACCATTCAAATCAACTCCTGTCATATGTTAGAGAAAAATAAGTCCAGAAAGAGCACAAAGTCTAAATTTACAATAAACATTTTCAGGAGTTAGCAGGAATTCTTTCATTCTGTCACAATCCCCATATCCTGAGCATTGAGGCAACAACATCATTGGTGTGAGCACAAGGTATGTAGTGGAGACAAGGTAAATGAGTCTCATTATAAAATACAGTAGTAATGTGGATAATCTATGCTTTCTGTTAGTTACCTTATCAATAACAATATAATAAATCCTATACTTGCAGAGTGAATGGTTTTCTAAGTACTACTAACCCATGTTTGGCTGTTCTGCTGTCAAACCTATTCACACTAATTTGGAAAATATTCCATTTAGAACTTTAAATTCCTAATGAAAACTCGTTTCCCAAGTGCTTCTTTGTTTTAGAAAGGCAAGATGTAATACATGTAATTTTATTGAACTCAATCATTGTCACATTGGCATTCATTACTATTCTGATGAACTTAAGCATCAGTCTCTTCCTGATAAACACAAAAATGGGGAAATAGTTAATTTCCATGAAGACAGCTGTATAATTTCTGCCCATCTATTTTGAAGCCTATTTGGAATTCATTCTGCCTCATGAATATTATCTACAATCCATGATTCTCCTTCAATTTTCTTGTCATCCATGAGAACTGACAAGACTGGCTAACACCTCTTTCAATCTGTTGGTGGCTTTAAGGTATCTTGCTTTACAAGAATGAGATACAATTAAAATTTTGAGTTTGCTTTTATGGTCCACAATAAGAAACTATCCATTGCATCCTGCAACTGAATTTGCAAATTCCTAAGGTCTGTCAGTCCCAAATCTTTACCGAGCTTCGCCAGTGTTCTGTGATAACTTTGGCAGAGGATGAGCAAATTTCCTGGAGAAGTGGAGTAATTAGCTGATAAATGGATGCCACCCAGATGTTTTGCAGAAGTTATGGTGGGACAGAGATTACGCCCCTTTGGCAGTTTTAGGACCATTGTCTGCACTGTGATTCAATTAGAGTCAACCTTGGGCTTCTTTGTATGCTTTTGCATTCCAGGACCAGCTTCAAAAAAATTATCCTTTGTATGTAATGTAACTATTGTCTCATTCATTTTAATTTTAAATAATATTGCCTGTAATTTATAACACATGATCCCCAGCTCTGCTACCCATTCTCTCGTTCTTGTGGCTTGTTCAACATTCTGTGCAGTGCTTTCGTTGACATACGTTAATTGTGGGGAACCTGACTGAAGAATGCTTGAGAAGGTCTCCCTGTACTCCTGTGGGCATAAAACCCTGCAGTCAGCACATCTGTTAATTCTGGTGAATCAAGACTTTGTGTACCAACTGAAGTGCCCCACAGCTAGCAAAGGTCTTACCAAAGCATGAAAATTATGCTAAACATTTAGAAAGCTGTACATCACAATAAAGCATTGCATTAAATTTAGGTCACTATGAAGTAATGCACATTAATTACCTTTACCATTAATGCTTTAGGCTTTCTTTTTAACTGATGTGTCACTGTACACTAAAAGGGATATTCAAACATTGGAGATAACTGAGGGAATACTTTTCACCTGCTTGTCAGTGATTCTAACATAGAAGATCTGCGGAATGCAGAAAAATATATTTATCCATTTTTCAGAATTTATGCAGTTCTTTAAAGAAATTAGCGGCAGACAAACAAAAAATCCCTGATCAATGTTCACCCTCTAGGAGTGCTTTGCACTGAAGACTAAATTTACTGCTATTTCAGCCGTAAGTCAAGAAAGTCTTATTACAACAATGGGGTAGTTCTAACATGAGAAAACACATTTGATACTGAGGTGATTAGAATGGAGTTAATGCAGTACAAAGCTTTAACTCCTAATCAGGCAACCAACACAGTGGGTATCAGTACAGGGGTGCTTCTAAAATCTAAAAGGAAATTGATTGCTTCCTTCTATGATTTTCAGACTAAATGCTTGAAAATTGTCAGATAACCTGGTAGTTAGTTTTCCAGTAGACATCTTAGAAAATTGCTTTATTGTGAACTGTTTGGCTTTCCACAATGTTTGTTGATGCTAAGGGAACTCAATATCAGTTTGGCATGGTTAAATTGTCACTCAAAAATTTTCTGTATTATTTGCACTGTACTAATTTCCTTATTTTGTATTTTACATCAAGTACAATATGTCTGAAAGGTGAATTATTCATAGAGGTATGGCATACAGATAAAAGAATGAAAAGAAGTGCAAGCAAAATAAATTGTGTACAGCCATTTCAGGCTAGCTATATTCTCCTGTGGCTTACACAGACTGCTGACTCTCTTCAAAGAAACAAAATAAATATTTGTTCCAGTAATGGAATCAAGATTTTAAGGATAAAGGGAACAAGAAGTGAATACATTTTCTGTGGGAACAAAATGGTTTGTGTACCACTAAGGCATGGATAAATCACTTGGGGAATACAACAAGTTAGAATTGTAAGTGAGGGTTGATGTCCAGAACTTGCACATTTTTCATGATATCTATGAATTATATGACCTTCCTTCAGAATTAGATGTTATTTTACAGAGTATTTGATCAACTGAGTTTTTAAAGTTTACAACTTCCAGTTAGTATTTTTAATTTTTTCAATCCTTTTAGTGGTCCTTTAAGAACAAACATTCACATTATTTATATTAATGTCTGTTCACATTATACAAAGATATTGTGCAACTTCATCACTTAGATATTTTAAAATCACCTATACTCACCTTGTCAGTCATCCACAGTGAACCAGCTATCTTTAAAGGTTACACATTGAAACAAGCAGTGCTTTTGTGATGAAGAAATAGCTGTGACTCTACCTTGTAATAAAACTAGATCCTGTAATCCTGGTCTTGAGTCATGAGCCAGGGTGATCAGTAAAAGCAGGTCCCAGTGGTTTTAGAATCTGTTGAAGTTATCATTTGTTATAGTTCCTGTTATGGTTGCTGGGTAAAGCTCCAAAGCTGGTAAGATATGGACTGAGGATTGATCTCATCAAATTATGACCGAAGTGGAAAGTGCAGGAGGAACTTACATTTTGTTATAATTCTCATTCATTCCTTTGAAAAAAAAATCATCTATACCCTGTTTTGATATCTGTTTCTGTGTCTTTCAATGTATTCTCATGGTACCAATATCAGTAAAATTGAAACTTTGAAAAACCTCTCCATTTGCAGTTTTTAAATATGATGAAGCCTAATAAGCATGTATGATGACTATGACTTAAAACATAATATTTACAAAGAGAGACTATAAGATGTGGGTTTGGTTATTTCCTTTAGTCTCCATTGTTAATGTTGATTTACACATAATTCTGCCCACTTTTACATTGAGCATATGCTATTGAAGTTGGTAGGATATCTAAGTGTAATTTAGCACTAATGGAATGAGTGCATAAATGGGCAGAACTTCGATGTGTCCCCTCAGGAATTGTTTGGCTAATCTGTGCACATCCACTTACTATTTTAAAGCTAGAGTTCTTCCATTTGTATTGTAAATCAAAAACAAAAGATGAAAAAAAACCTGAAGGAGATGAACCTGTTGAATTTAAATTTATTTTAGTGAAAGTAAAAATGCTGATGTTGCAAACTGCATTTAATTATTTCACTGAAGGTCCTGTGTAACTAATCATAATTCAGCTTAAATTAGGTTACTGAAAACTTATTATTGCATTTAGTAAGGTTTAAAACAATGCCTGTCTGTCTGCTCAAGTGTCCTATGGATGTATTTATATAGTTGTTACAGATTTTGAATGCAAGAGTTTGGATTTTGTGTATACTTTCCATTGTCTTCACATTACAATAATGTCATACAGACAAGCTAATATGTGATTATGAAACTACTGGCACAGTGTGTAATTTATTGTTGAAATAAACATATTGCTATGTACAATATTCAAGGCTTTTTTTGCTACTACTCATAAATGAGTCAGATGTTCGGGTGGGAGGAGGAGTGCAAATTTATCAAGCAGCATTAAATCAGGAATAAAAATTAAATACTGGGCAGGCCTGATAGCATGTATAGAGAGAGAAACACAGTGTTCATATTTCAAGTTGAATATGACTGTGTTGGGGTGTGGAAAATGTGAACAATGGGTGCTCCCAGATCAGAAATGGCATATGACGCTCCCATTAGTCCACTGGAAGCAAGCAGCCTAGGTCAAATCTGGGAAGATCAACAGCTATATAGCAATGCAGGAATTTCTTCTTTCCAAACCAAATGTCTTTGCAACATCTTTGCATTTAAGCATTGATAGTTTTGATCTGTGACCCTGCAGACAGTAAGAGCAAGGTCAAACTAAGTATTAAGAGACTATGTTACTTTTCGTCTGAACTAGATTACGGGTAATAATGACATACACAATTAACTTATTAGGTGGGCTTTTCTCACAAATGACTTTGCCATGTATTAGTTTCACACCACTCCATAACTACAGCTTGAAAGAGCATTCACATGTGGAGTATTTCCCAAAATGTCACCATGGCTTTGGTTCAAGGGTGAGAAGAGAAATTCTATTTTATTTAACCCAGAGATTTGGCTGCACTGAGAAAATTGTAAACTATAGTTGAATAATGAAAATACTCTCGATGTAAGCACACAAACTAACATTTGACCATTTTGGAAAACCTCGTGTCCAGATAAAAGGTAGGTGTGTAGAGCACAACTGGCTGAATGGAACCTGCAAGGGCACAAGCAAAGTAACTGACGTAGAGTCTTTTATTATGTGATTTAATGACCATAACCATGAGTTTGTGTTAAAGTCAGACTGGTCAAGGAAAAGACAAGGTCAAGAACTGTCTTCAGGTTTGGGCTTCTTTATAATATTCTTTATTACATAATAAAATGAATTACGACAAGATATGATATTCAACAATATGCCTGGCTTTAATTTGACTGTTGCATTTAGATTAGATTACATTACAGTGTGGAAACAGGCCATTCGGCCCAACAAGTCCACACCGACCCGCCGAAGCGCAACCCATCCATACATTTACCCCTTACATACCTAACACTACGGGCAATTTAGCATGGCCAATTCACCTGACCTGCACATCTTTGGACTGTGGGAGGAAACCGGAGCACGCGGAGGAAACCCACGCAGACACGGGGAGAACGTGCAAACTCCACACAGTTAGTCGCCTGAGGTGGGAATTGAACCTGGGTCTCAGGCGCTGTGAGACAGCAGTGCTAACCACTTGCCACCGTGCCACCCACTGAAGGATAATTGAAGGATAATTCCATAAAATCTACTATCTAATGCTAGTTGGTATTCTCCATATGCATCTCTGCATGTTTTCTTAACTCCACCCACACAATGCTATTTATACCTAGTGAGCAACTCCATGACATCATTTCAAGATTGCTTAGGTTCCTAAAGCCCTTACATGACAGAGGGTGGGGGCAAGAGTGCTTTCTTTCTCTGTGAGAATGGCTTCTTCCATGGGTAACACTTCAACATTCTTCCAGTTCTGCTCTAAAAGAAGGTGCAAGTGTGATGCCACAATCTGGAAGCCTATTTCAAAATTGGCCTCAAAGCCAAGTTGGCAATAGACTGAATTTGCATGGCTTCAGTTTGTTCTATCATGAAACTACCAAAGCGACCATGAAGATCCTTCACACCTGGCTTCATCATGGTGCTGATGGAATTGACAATGTTAAACAACATCATAACCAGCACAAAGCTTTAAAAACGTTGTAGCTGGACTCTCACTTGCTATGTGGCATGGCATACAAACTCTCTTGCAGGCTGTCTAGTGCATCAAGCAAAAGATCTTCACCATCCAATTGTGGGGCAGGACAAATGTGCCCTTAGTGTCTTGCTCAATAGGAAGCACTTTTGACAGTGCATCATCAACTGGCCGACAGCTGAAACAAAAATTCATTGTTCTTACTTTAACAGTTCTAGATAAGAATGGAAAGATTCCTTACATTGTAGCCATATTCTTGTGGCAGACCTTCTGACTGACATCTGTTGTAATCGCTTCACAAAGTTTCTTGAAAAATTGTTTGCGCTGCTTCCTGTTTCTTGCCAGGGAAAGGATCACTTGGAGTGAAAAGGTCACTCTTCTCAATGTAACTGCCTGCACCAAGCCCTCTAGCACAGCATGAGAGAACCTTAGTGCCCAGTGATTCCCTCTTTCAGTCATTCCTTCTAGAACCTATTGCACTATGCTTGCAGCCTTCAGGAAGTTTTGGGTACATTAAGGTACTGACTGTACTCCTGATATTACCAGCATCACAGATAGAGCTGGCTGGTTGCATGCATGAGCCATACCACATCATTAATAACAGTGACTGAGAGAAAGTGAGGACTGTAGATGCTGAGCAGTCAGAGTTGAAAAGTATGGCGCTGGAAAAGTACAGCAGGTCAGCCAGCATCCAAGAAGCAGAGAGTCAACGTTTCAGGCATAGGCCTTCCATCACAAACTGCCAGAAGAATTCAGGACAAGGCATTTCAATCAACACCAAATATATCAAATTGCCCGTTCAACTACTAACACCTACGTTACTAGTAGCATGCACTGCAATATTCAACTATCAACTCTTAAGCGAATGGAACCAATTTTTTTTAAGTACCTGCAAACACTCAAAAGGAGAGGAGAGATTGATTCTCAGACCTGTTATTGGACAGCATGGAAGAATTTAAGAATCCCCTGTGGGAGGCTTGATGGTAAGGGAACTCTCAAATTCTGTCAGGGACACTTTCACCATCTATCCAGACATGTGCCCTTGGCAGCACTATAATTTACCTAAAGTAATGCATCCAAATGCATGCCTGAGACCCATAAGTGACCAACTAATCATCATGTATCATTTTTCAGATGGTACAAGGAGGTTGGCAACAAGGTTGAGGCAGGGAGGGCTCGTGGTTGCCCAGATGGCTCACCTGCTCACATGAGAAACATAGAGCTGCCTCCTCCATTAGCCCCTCTCTTTTAAGGCTGTACCCCCTACTGAGGTATGCACTCCCTTGTCCTCGGGTGTCTCCTATCTCTGACACCACATCATCTGCAGGAGGACTCGATTCTGGTGTATAAGATTATGTGGGGCATAGATAGGTGGTTAGAAAGCAACTGTTACCCTTAGTTGAAGGGTCAATAATAAGGGGCCACAATTTCAAGTTGGAAGTTCATAGGGGAATTGAGGGAAACAGTTTTAAACTAGGAGGGTGGTGGGGTTTTGGAATGCACCATCTAGGAGGTTAGGTAAGGCAGATAACCTCATAACCTTTAAAAGGTATTTGGATCCGCATCTGAAACATCATAATATAAGGCTGTGGGCTGGAAAGTGGGATGAGAGGAGATGTGGTGTAGTTTTGGTGGTACAGATTAAAATGGGCCAATGTACTGTATTATTCCAAGATATAGTTCTTGAATCTCTATAGTGCAAATAGAAGCCACTCTGAGGGTCTGCACAGACTCTCTGAAGAGCATCTGACACACCCCCACCCCCGAATTCTAATCCCATAACCTCACATTCACCATACCTAACCCACATAGCCTACATAACTCTGGACGCTGTGGGCAGGTTGGTATTGCCAATCCATCTAAATTGCACATTTTTGGATTGAGAGAGAAAACTGCAGCACCTAGAGGAAACCCACACAGACATGGGGAGAATATGCAAACTCCACAAAGTCACCCAAGGCTGGAATCAACCCTGGGTCCCTGGTGCTGTGAGGCAGCAGTGCCACCCTCAGTTCTTAGGAATAAAGGTATCAAAAGGTATGAGAGAAAGCAAGAGCAGGTTGTTGAATTGAATAGTCTGTCCTTATCATATTGAATGGTGAAGCAGACTCAAAGGGCCAGAAGGCCTGTTTGTGCTCCCAATTCTATGTATCTATGAATTGAGAACTGGATCCCCTTCCCTTGGTATTTGCAGCAAGTCAGTAGTTCAGCAGCATACATGTTCAGACACAGTGAAGCCTCACCCACTTCATTACTCACTACTGGAGATGAACCAGACTCTTCAGCCTGCCCGATTAGTGTTCAAGATAAGAAGATACAGAACAGACAAAAGCAGGAAACAAATTATAGCCTACCAAGGCAATCACACCCAATAAACTGGGCATAACGTCGGATGTGATTTACATCAAAGAAGATATAGCACACACTTACTGATTTCAATCGCCAAGTCTGCGACCAGCAATACCCATACAGCTCAATGGCTGCACATTTAACCTTCACCATTGCTCTGCTGAGAGTCCTAGAATTTCTGATTCAACACCAGTACCATCAGTGATTGCAACAATTCAAGGAAAATCAGCACTTGTCACTTGACTGGCTCATGATAAAAGCCTGATATCTACAAACATGATATTAATGTGAAGGAATCCTTAACAACATGCATGTTGCTGTTGGATACAGTGCTGCTAATCCCAACATTCGATAAACTAGGAGGCAAATTCCAGAAAAAAAGGGATATGCAATAAATGCTGCCCAGCCAGCGACACTCATTTCCCACAAGTGAATTTTAAAAATCTACTTGTGCCTTTTGCATAGATTGATGAGGTGCTTAATGGGATTGTTCTAGAACTGTTCAGGGAAACTTGGTTGCTTATAGAGTCATAGAGACGTACAGCATGGAAACAGACCCTTCAGTCCTACTCGTCCATGATGAACAGATATCCCAACCCAAACTAGTCCCACTTGCCAGCACCCAGTCCATATCCCTCCAAACACTTCCTTACCCTAGTCGTGCCTCTCATGATTTTATAAACCTCTATAAGGTCACCCCTCAGCCTTCAATGCTCCAGGGAAAACAGCCCAAGCCTGTCAGCCTCTCCCTAAAGCTCAAATCCTCCAAACCTGGCAACAAGCTTGTAAATCTTTTCTGAACCCTTTCAAGTTTCACAACATCTTTCCGATAGGAAGGAGACCAGAATTGCACACAATATTCCAAAAGTGGCCTAACCAATGTCCTGTTCAACTGCAACATGACCTCCCAACTCCTGTACTCAATACTCTGACCAATAAAGAAAAGCATACCAAACACCTTCTTCACTATTCAATATACCTGTGACTCTATTTTCAAGGAGCTACGAACTTGCACTCCAACGTCTCTCTGTTCAGGAACACTCCCCAGGACCTTGCCATTAAGTGTATAAGTCCTGCTAAGATTTGCTTTCCCAAGATGCAGCACCTCGCATTTATCTAAATTAAACTCTGTCAGCCACTCCTCAGCCCATTGGCTCATCTGATCAAGATCCCGTTGTAATTCGAGGTAACCTTCTTCACTGTCCACTACACCTGGGAGGTTAGGTAAGGCAGATAACCTCATAACCTTGAAAACGTATTTGGATGAGCATCTGAAACATCAAAACGTCTGTGGGCTGTAAGGTGGAACTAACAAAGATGTAGTTTAGTGCAAGGTTTGTGAAGGTTTGTAGCTCAGGTTGAGGTTTAGGATGTGGTTTAGTTTTGGTGGTACAGAGTAAAATGGGCCAAAGGGTCTCTTCTGTACTGGATTATTCCAAGATTTAGTTCATAGAATCTCTATAGTACAAATAGAAGCCACTCTGAGGGTCTGCACAGACTCTCTGAAGAGCATCAGACCCCTCCCCCTCCATTATAACCCCATAACTCCACATTTACCATACCTAACCCATATAGCCTACATAACTCTGGATGCTGTTGGCAAGTTGATTAGAATAGATTACATTACAGTGTGGAAACAGGCCCTTCGGCCCAACAAGTCCACACCGACCCGCCGAAGCGCAACCCACCATGCCCCTACATTTACCCCTTACCTAACACTACGGGCAATTTAGCGTGGCCAATTCTTTGGACTGTGGGAGGAAACCGGAGCACCCGGAGGAAACCCACGCAGACACGGGGAGAACATGCAAACTCCACACAGTCAGTCGCCTGAGGCGGGAATTGAACGCGGATCTCAGGCGCTGTGAAGCAGCAGTGCTAACCACTGTGCAACCGTGTTGCAGTATGGCCAATCCATCTAAATTGCACATCTTTGGATTGAGAGAGGAAACTGCAGCATCTAAAGGAAACCCACACAGATATGGGGAGAATGTGCAAACTCCACACAGTCACCCAAGGCTGGAATCAACCCTGGGTCCCTGGTGCTGTGAGGCAGCAGTGCCACCCTCAGTTCTTCGGAATAAAGGTATCAAAAGGTATGAGAGAAAGCAAGAACAAGATTTTGAATAGTCTGTCCTGATTATGTTGAATGGTGAAGCAGATTCAAATGGACAGAAGGCCTGTTTGTGCTCCCAATTCTATGTATCTATGAATTGAGAACTGGATCCACTTCTCTTGGTATTTGCAGCGAGTCAGTAGTTCAGCAGCATGCATGTTCAGACACAGTGAAGCCTCACCCACTTCATTACTCACTACTGGAGATGAACCAGACTCTTCAGCCTGCCCGATTAGTGTTCAAGATAAGAAGATACAGAACAGGCAAAAGCAGGAAACAAATTATAGCCTACCAAGGCAATCACACCCAATAAACTAGGCATAACGTCGGATGTGATTTACATCAAAGAAGATATAGCACTCCCTTACTGATTTCAATTGCCAAGTCTGCGACCAGCAATACCCATACAGCTCAATGGCTGCACATTTAACCTTCACCATTGCTCTGCTGAGAGTCCTAGAATTTCTGATTCAACACCAGTACCATCAATGATTACAACAATTCAAGGAAAATCAGCACTTGTCACTTGATTGGCTCATGATAAAAGCCTGATATCTACAAACATAATATTAATGTGAAGGGATCCTTAACAACATGCATGTTGCTGTTGGATACAGTGCTGCTAATCCCAACATTCGATAAACTAGGAGACAAATTCCGGAAAAAAAAAGGGATATGCAATAAATGCTGCCCATCCAGCGACACCCATTTCCCACAAGTGAATTTTAAAAATCTATTTGTGCCTTTTGCACGGATTAATGAGGTGCTTAATGGGAATGTTCTAGAACTGTTCAGGGAAACTTGGTTACTTATAGAGTTATAGAGACGTACAGCATGGAAACAGACCCTTCAGTCCAACTCATCCATGATGAACAGATATCCCAACCCAAACTAGTCCCACCTGCCAGCACCCAGTCCATATTACTCCAAACACTTCCCATTCATATATCCATCCAGATGCCTTTAAATATTGCAATTGTATTAGCCTCCACCACTTCCTCTGGTAACCCATTCCACACACACACCACCCTCTGCATGAAAATGTTGCCCCTTAGGTCTCATTTATATCTTTCCCCTCCTCACCCTCTAGTTCTGGACTCTCCCACCCCAGACTTTGTCTATTTACCCTGGTTATGCTCCTCACAATTTTATAAACCTTTATAAGGTCATCCCTCAGCCTTCAACGCTCCAGGGAAAACAGCCCCAGCCTATTCAACCTCTGCCTATAGATCAAATCCTCCAAACCTGGCAACATCCTTGTAAATCTTTTATGAACTCTTTCAAGTTTCACAGCATCTTTCCGATAGGAAGGAGACCAGAGGTCCACGCAATATTCCAAAAGTGGCCTCACCAATGTCCTGTTCAACTTTAACGTGACCTCCAAACTCCTGTACTCAATACTCTGACCAATAAAGGAAAGCATACCAAACACCTTCTTCGTTATCCTATCTACCTGTGACTCTATTTTCAAGGAGCTATGAACTTGCACTCCAACGTCTCTCTGTTCAGCAACACTTCCCAGGACCTTACCATTAAGTGTATAAATCCTGCTAAGATTTGCTTTCCAAAAATGCAGCACCTCGCACTTATCTAAATTGAACTCTTGTCAGCCACTCCTCAGCCTATTGGCTCATCTGATCAAGATCCCGTTGTAATCCAAGGTAACCTTCTTCACTGTCCACTACTCCTCTAATTTTGGTGTCTGCAAACTCACTAACTATACCACTTAAGCTCACATCCAAATCATTTATATAAATGACGAAAAGTAGTGGACCCAGCACCGATCCTTGTGGCACTCCACTGGTCACAGGCCTCCAGTCTGAAAAACAACCCTCCACCTCTACCCTCTGTCTTCTACCTTTGAGCCAGTCCTGTATTCAAATGACTAGTTCTCCCTGTATTCCAGGAGATCTAACCTTGCTAATCAGTCTCCCATGGGGAACCTTGTCAAACACCTTACTAAAATCCATATCGATCACGTCTACTGTTCTGCCATCATCAATATTCTTTGTTACTTCTTCAAGGAACTCAATTAAGTTTGTGAGACATGATTTCCCATGTGGAGAAAGTGAGGTCTGCAGGTGATGGAGATCAGAGCTGAAAATGTGTTGCTGGAAAAGCGCAGCAGGTCAGGCAGCATCCAGGGAACAGGAGAATCGACGTTTCGGGCATATGAAGAAGGGCTTATGCCTGAAACGTCGATTCTCCTGTTCCCTGGATGCTGCCTGGCCTGCTGCGCTTTTCCAGCAACACATTTTTAGCTATGATTTCCCACGTACAAAGCCATGTTGACTATCCCTAATCAGTCCTTGCCTTTCCAAATACATGTGCATCCTGTCCCTCAGGATTCCTTCCAACAACTTGCCCACCACCGATGTCAGGCTCACTGGTCTATAGTTCCCTGGCTTGTCCTTACTACCTTTCTGAAATAGTGGCACCATATTAGCCAACCTCCAGTCTTCCAGCACCTCACCTGTGACTATCGATGATATAAATATCTTGGCAAGAGGCCCAGCAATCATTTCCTTAGCTTCCCAGAGAGTTCTAGGTACACCTCATCAGGTCCTGGGGATTTATCCACTTTTATGCATTTCAAGACATCCAGCACTTCCTCCTGTGTAATTTGAACATTTTTCAAGATGTCACCATTTATTTACCTACATTCTATATGTTCTATGTCCTTTTCCACAGTAAACACTGATGCAAAAAACTCGTTTAATATCTCCCCTATTTCCTGCAGTTCCACACAAAGGCTGCCTTGCTGATCTTTGAGGGGTCCTATTCTCTCCCTAGTTACTCTTTGGATTCTCCTTAACTCTATGTGCCAAAGCTATCTCATGTCCCCCTTTTGCCCTCCTGATTTCCCTCTTAAGTATATTTCTACTGCCTTTATACTCTTGTGAGGATTCACTTGATCTGTCCTGTCTATACCTGACATATACTTCCTTCTTTTTCTTAACCAAACCCAAAATTTCTTTAGTTATCCAGCAATCTCTATGCCTATCAGCTTCCCTTTCACCCTAACAGGAATATACTGTCTCCGCGCTCTTGTTATCTCATTTCCGAAGTTTTATTACATAATAACATGAGAGAGCAGAGTCGGTCGCTCACCCCAATGAGGCAGCTCTGCCATTAAATAAGATAAAGTTAAAAATCTCACAACCCTAGGTTATAAAGGTCTTTTACTATAAATTCTGTGTCCAATGATCCTATCCCACTAGCTTCCTGATGAAGTACAGCGCTCCGTAAGCTTGTACTTTCAAATAAATCTGTTGGACTATAACCTGAAGTTGTAAGATTTTTAAACTTTGTTCACCCCAGTCCGCCTCATCAAATGAGAGCTGATCTGCTTGTCATCTCGCAACTCCATTTTCTTTTTTTGTCCCCCAGTAATCTTCAGCTTCTTTGAAGATCTTGAATCAGTCACAACCTATATTTTATGTCATAGAATCAGCCGAAATCTACAATACAGAAAAAGAGCCTTCAGCCCATCAGGTTTGCACCTGTCAGAAACAACCACCTAAAAAGATTCTTCTTCAGGCTCTCGCTGGTCACGCTAGTCTCGAAATGTTAGTGCTGTTTTTCCTCTCTCTGCAGATGCTGTCAGACCTACTGAGCTTCTTCAGCACTTTTTGCATTTGTTTCAGATTTCCAACATCCAAGTATTTTGCTTATATTAGATCTATCTGAACTTTGACAGACTCGAGGCTTGCTGTTCTCCATTAGGAAGACAACGTGCTAGGACAAGTTAGGAACTCAATGCCCCTGACAGTTTACGGCAATTTGCTTATGATTTGGATTCACCTCTACATCACAGCACAGCAGACAATCAGGATTAAAAGGCAGTTGTTTAGTTCAGTAATGATAACTTAAATGGCTAAAGGATTGGAAAATAATGCTTTGGAAAGCATTTCTGTGGGTTTTTCTTCTGCCACCTTTGCTATTCCAAAGATGCCCCAATATCCTGAAAGCACATATGGAGATATATGCGCAATTCACACTTTCTATTGCTAGATTTGCATCATTTCTAAACTATGCTTAACTGAGCTTCACCAGAAACATAAAATAATACACCAGAAGCTGGCATCACATGCTGTCAGTGCCTTGGTGATGGACAATAAATACTGTGTTGCCAGTGTTTCCCATTTCTCTTGCCTCAGGAAGTAGACTTTTGAAAACCACGTTGTTAATCTTTCATTATGATTTGCCAACAAAACTTTCTCATATTTTTGGGTAAGTAAAGGAAAAGATAATTAGTGATTATCTGGGGAATGTTGCTAAACAAAGAGAGCTTGGCATGCAGGTTCATTGTTCCTTGAAAGTGGACTCTCAGGTAGATAGGATAGTGAAGAAGGCATTTAGTATGTTTTCCTTTATTGGTGAGAGCATTGAACAGAGGAGTTGGACAGTCAAATGTTGCAGCTGTACAGGACTTGGGTTAGGCCACTTTTGGAATATTGTGTGCAATTCTGGTCTCCCTCCTATAGAATGTTGTGAAACTTGTTCCTTGAAAGTGGACTCTCAGGTAGATAGGATAGTGAAGAAGGCATTTAGTATGTTTTCCTTTATTGGAGAGAGGAGTTGGACAGTCAAATGTTGCAGCTGTACAGGACTTGGGTTAGGCCACCTTTGGAATATTGTGTGCAATTCTGGTCTCCCTCCTATAGAATATTGTGAAACTTGAAATGGTTCAGAAAAGATTTACAAGGATGTTACCAGGGTTGGAGGATTTGAGCTAGAGGGAGAGGCTGAATAGGCTGGGGCTATTTTCACCAGCATTGGAAACTTAGAGGTGACCTTATAGAGGGTTATAAAATCATAAGGGGAATGGATAGGGTAAACGGACGAGGGTTTTTCCCTAGTGTGGGGGAGTCCAGAAATAGAGGGCATAGGTTTAAGTTGAGAGAGGAAAAATTTAAAAGGGACCCAAGGAGCGACCTTTTCAAACAAAGGGTGGTGAGTGTATGGAATGAGCTGCCAGAGAAAGTGGCAGAGGCTGATACAATTACAACATTTAAAAAGGCATCTGGTTGGGTATATGAATAAGAAGAGTTTAGAGTGATATGGGCCAAACCCTGGCAAATGGGACTAGATTAAATTTAGGATATCAGGTCGGCATGGACAAGTTGGACTGAGGGGTCTGTTTCCATGCTGTACATCTCTGTGACTCTATAATTGATGTCACAGTGCAATCCACTGTTTTCACACACCAGTTATGCTTATAGGGGTCAGTTACCTCACTTCTTAGAATAGCTGGCTTGCGACACAGAGTAATACCAACAGTGTGGGTTCAATCCTCCACTGGCCAATATTCCCGTGAAGGATTCTTCTTCTTCTTCTCAACCCTGATCCTCACCGGAGGCATGGTGACCCTCAGATTAAACCATCACCAGTTATCTCCCTCTCCAGGTGAGAAGAGCTGCTCTAAGATCCAACAGGACTATGAGGACTTTATCCTTACTAATCAAATTATTGTAGCAATCAAGTAATATTATAAATCAAATTTAGAAGCATAAAGTGAAACAGAATTTTTTTTAATGTGGGTTTTACACATTTTGTAATACTTACAAAAGATGCCTTGCTGCATTCAATGAGCAATACATTCAGGAAAACGTCAACAAAATTAGCACAAAAGAAGATTACTTTTGGTACTTAAGGAGCTCATGTGGTAGCTCAGGAAAATTTGTATTAGAACAATAGTAACCATGAATAAAAGCATTCCATGTATACGTTGAATGTTTTAATTCTTATATGTGCATCTTGGCTTCAGTGGATTAATCCTTCTGTGACTGATTTTGACAGGTTTCCAGCTTGAGGAATTCTTTTACCTTCTTAGCTTCCACTGCCCCAAAAAAGACTTCATAACCCTGAAAATAATTCAAACAATGTCAACACATTAATTTTTGCTCCCCATTTTCTTCCTCACTATTTTGCAGAGGAGTGTCACGGTTCATATTCATTCCCCAGTTGACATGATACAAAGAAAATTCAGATGATCTATCTTTTAGTATGTTGCTGTCTGTGGGAGTTCAATGGGTGTAAATTAGTTGCTTCACTTCCTACATCACAGCGATGACTATGTTCAAAAATGAACTTAATTGGCTGTAAAGCATTTTGAGACATTGGCTGGTCATGAAGTGTGTTATTGAAGTATTAGTACCTGGCATTTTCATTCAACATTCACTCCGTGGTACTCCATTGAGGTTCACACACAGTAGAATGAATTCGACTAACTTTCTTCTTTTATTAAATGGAATGTGATGCCAATGCAAAGGTAGCCATTGTCACTGTTGGCATGTCACATCACCATGACAGAGGCATGGATACATTTTATAATTATTGAAGAGGGCAACGCCCTGCCTTGTAATATAGCACTTTGGACACAAGGGTCACAACTTAAACCGGATGTCTAAAGGGTGCCTTCCTTCAGGTAACTGATAGGTTGCATTTGCAGAAACCAGAAAAAGGTGGTGTGTGTGTGCATATATATATATGTGTGTGTGTGTGTGTTGGGGGAGGGGGGGGCGGGGGGGAGGAAATAACAATGAAAGCTTTGTTTCTACCAACATGATTTATGTGACTATGAGGAGGTTTTAGCTGAAAACGTAGAAGTACCCTCACTATACATAATTCTCTGATGCTCTTCCCTACACTGTGATCAAAAATTAAAACAGGGACTTGATGCTGCTTCTTGCATTTTATTGTTGGCTTTGTAAGAGATAGTTGGAGGGTTCACCATCCATCACCAGAAGATCAATGGCATCAAAGAGGTCCTGGGGATGAAAAATGATCCCAGCAACAACTGGCTGGGGAGAGTCATGTAATTGTGCAACTGGCTACCTCTGATCATTTTCTGGGACTAGTCAGGAGCAATCAGGCTTTCAGGATGGAAAGTACTCATCCAAATGTATAGTTTGTTTTGATCTAGTCAACAAATTAATAACTTACTCAAAACATTGTACCACTCAATGGGGTTAGTTAATTTGTTGCTGCAATTGCAGATTTTAAATGGGTACAAATGGGTAGCACGGTAGCTCAGTGGTTTGCACTGCTGCCTCGGAGCATCAGGAAGCCGGATTTGATTCCAGCTTTGGGGGGCTGTGGGGAGTTTGCACGTTTGCCCCATTTCTTCACGGGTTTCTGCCAGGTGGTCTAGTTTCCTCCCACAGTCCAAGATTAGGTGAACTGGCCATGCTCAATTGCCCGATAGTGTCTAGGGATATGCAGGTTAGGTTAATTAGCCATGGTAAATGTGGGGTTTGGGAATAGGATAGGGGCCTGGGTTTGGGTGGGTTGTTCTTTAGAGGGTACAGATTCAACCAGCCAAATGACCTCTTTGTGCATTGTAGGGATTCTATGATATCTATGAAGTGAATACAGGAAAACTAAAAAAATGTCAGACCAATGAATATAGGTTTAAACAGTTGAGAAAAGAAAATAACATTTCATTTAAAACAAAAGTTGCTTTATTACATTACGACTAGAAAATAAATCCTTAAACAATGTTTCACTACTTCTAACCAAGTAAATGCTTCAACAATATCTCGCATTAGAATACTTAAATGTGTTTTCAACTAGTACTGTCATCTGAATTAGCAATTTCTGTCAATTGCATCCTCTGCTATCAGGCAGTAAAGACCTTTGATATGTTCTCCCTTTTATACCCTTATCAGAGGATGAAGTTTATTACTTATATTGACAGGCCATAGCATTCTATGAAACTATTTTTTAAAACATTATCCTCAATTATATTCTTCATTCATTATTTAAATCATGATTTGAATTCATCCAGAAAGCTATCCATCTTTCTTTTGCTTTTCTGTGAGATGAAGCCCCTCATAAACATTTTATTTCTGAAAGATTAAAAGGATGTTGTTGGAATTGTGCTGCATTTTATTGAGGTCAAAGGCCAAGTCTTCATAAACAAAACCACTGGTCTCTCTTGATGGTCTATGTTATCTATGCTTTTCTCTCAATAACATTATAGTTATTGCTCAGACAGGCAAAGATTTAATTTTAGAAGATTGACAAACAACTATTTCACCATATTAATAAAATTGCTACCTTACTATACAGGCTGGTTGAATGGCAAGCTTAAAAGCTATGTCAAAAGGTCTGTTGGGTCCTATAAAGGGAAGAAGGATGGCTTCATATTGAACAAAGAGAAAAACTTGCTTCTGAATACTACAGGTCCAGCATAAGTGGCAGACAGCTTTGTGGCAAATTGTTTTTTCAATGTGAACATACTTCATTGCCTATGTTATTAAGCTACTAAAAAGCATAGTGTAAACCAGGATAATTTGTTTTATTAGCTCTGATTATAAGAAACCAAAGCACAGTTCCAACTTACCCCACAATAATGGTCTCCATTAAATATTTGGGGGGCCACAGCTTTTGGATCTCTTATCTTTTCTCTCATTTCATCCAGCAAACCTTGACCAGTTGATAGATCAAGCAACTGGTACTGTATGTTCAAGCAATCCAAGGTGTTAAAAATATTTTGCTGTTGACTCTGTAACTGTAATTAAATAAAAAAGAATATGTAGAGTCAGAGATGTACAGCATGGAAACAGACCCTTCACTCCAACTCATCCATGCCAAATCAGATATCCTAAATTAATCTAGTCCCATTTTCCAGCACTTGGCCCATATCCTTCTAAACCCTTCCTCTTCATAAAGCTATCCAGATGCCTTGTAAATGCTGAAAATATACCAGCCTCCTCCACCTACCATAGCAAGGCTCATTTGACACAGTCACCACCATTTTAGATGTAAGATTATAGTATTTAGTAATAGAGTTAAGATTGTGTTATTTGGCAAAAATGTGTTGAGACTCAACTATTCATTGTGTTTATCAAAAATTTGAATGTTGAGAAAGCCACACAAACACAGCATAATTGTGAACACTGTAGATGAAAGCATAAAATTAGAGGTTAATAATTTAAGTAAGTGGGCAAACACTGACAAATCCATTTCAATGCAGGCAAATGTAGGTCATCCACTTTAAAGCTAAAACTAAAACAATTAAGTAAGCACAATAATGTCTCTACTTTGCCAGCATGTCCACAAGAATTCTTGGATGCAAGTTTGCTCGCTGAGCTGGAAAGTTTGTTTTCAGACATTTCATCCCCATACTAGGTAACATCTTCAGTGAGCCTCTGGTGAAGCACTGGTATTATGTCCCGCTTTCTATTTATGTGTTTAAGTTTCTTTGGGTTGGTGATGTCATTTGTGGTTCTTTTTCTCACAGGATGGTAGATGGGTCTTTGTTAATAGTGTTCCTGTTGATATGCCATGCTTCTAAGAATTCTCCTTCGTGTCTGTGTTTGGCTTGTCCAAGGATGGATGTGTTGGCTCAGTCAAACTTGTGTCCTTTCTCATCTGTATGTAAGGATACTAGTGATAATGGGTCATGTCTTTTTGTGGATAGTTGATGTTCATGTATCCTAGTGCAATTTTTCTGCCTGTTTACCTGATGTAGTGTTTAGTACAGTCCTTGCAAAGTATTTTGTAAATGATGTTTGTTTTGCTTGTTGTCGGTATACAGCCTTTTAAATTTATTAGTTGCTGTTTAGGTGTGTTTGTGGGCTATGATGCCAAGAGGTCTGAGTAGTCTGACAGTCATTTCAAAGGTGTCCTTTACATAGGGGAGAGTGGCCAGGGTTTCTGGATGCATTTTAGAACATAGAACATAGAAGAATACAGTGCAGTACAGGCCCTTCGGCCCTCGATGTTGCACCGATCCAAGCCCACCTAACCTACACTAGCCCACTAGCCTCCATATGCCTATCCAATGCCCGCTTAAATGCCCATAATGAGGGAGAGTCCACCACTGCTACTGGCAGGGCATTCCATGAACTCATTTTGTCTGCTTGTTTGAGTTTGCTGCTGAGGAATCAAGGGACTATGTTCACTGGGTACCCATTCTTTTTGAATACACTATATAGATGACTTTCTTCTGCTTTTTGTAGTTCCTCTTTGCGGCAGGGTGTGGTGGCTCATTGAAATAATGTCCTAATGCAGTTTCATTTGTGGGTTTTGGGATGATTGCTTCTGTAGTTAAGTATTTGGTCAGTATGTATTGTTTTCCTGTAGATGCTGGTTTGAACTTACCCATTGGCTGTTCGCTCTCCTGTGACATCTAGGACTGACAGTTTGTTGTTGTTTTCCTCCTCTTTGTGAATGTTATGGCAGTAAGGATGTTATTAATCCTTAAGGTTTCCTCTAATTTGATTTGTTTAGTGATGACAAAGGTGTCAACTATATAGTGGACCCAAAGTTTGGGTTAGAAGGTTAGGAGAGCTGTTTGTTCAAGTCTCTGCATTACTACTTCTGCTAAGAACCCTGATATCGGAGATCCCATGGATGTTCCATTGATTTGTTTAAAGGTCTCGTTATTTAAAGTGAAGTGGGTGGTAAGACATGGGTCCACAAACTTGATGATGTTGTCTTTTCTGATGAAGTTAGCAGTGTCTGGTGTATGTGTCTTTGGTTCTTCTAATAATGTAGTCAGTGTTTCCTTGGCCAGGTTGATGTTGATGGATGTGAACAGGGCTGTTACATCAAAGGAGACCATTATTTCATCCTCTTCTATTTTGGTGTCTTTGGTATTCAGAAAATCATGGGTGGATTGAATGGAATGGCATGAGTCTTCTACTAAGTGTTTTAGTTTTTGGTGGTGTTCCTTGGCCAATCTGTGCATTTGTGTTCCAGATAGTGAGATCATGGGTCTGGGGGAGGGGGGGTTCCTGATTTGTGAACTTTGGGTAATCCGTAAAGCATGGTGTGTTGGATCCGTCTGGTTTCATTTTTTGGAAGTTTGTCTTGTTTAATTCTCCAGATTTCTGAAGTCTTTTGAGTAAGGCTGTGACTCAGTTCTCTAGTTGTGGGGTCAGGTCTATCACCACCTGTTGGTAAGTGTCAGTATGCGCAAGCAGTGCATTTGCTTTCTTAACGTAGTCTGTTCAGTTTAAAATGACTTATGCCTTTTTGTCTGCAGGTGGGATTACAATGATCTTGGTTTTTTTTTAAGTCTTCTTTGTGCTTTCCTTTTTTGTCTATTGAGCATGTTTCCTTCCTTTTTCTTGCTTAATGTTGGTGTGACTGTCTGTCTGATGGTTTACTGGGTTCCTTCTGTGAGTTCGTTGTCTTTCAGTGTTGTTTCTAATATTGCTAAGAAATCATTTTTGTCTGCTTACCAGAAAGTGTGATTTAATCCTCATACTAAGATAGATTTTTCAGGGTCGGTCAGAGAAAATTTTTTTATCCAGGGTTCTGTGTTGTCTGTGTTGTTCATTTGTATGCTTTTGTCTATTTTTTTCTGCAGGCCTAGTTTTTTTCATTTTCTATGTTTGTCACTGTATAATTTCTATGGCTCATTGTAATCTGTCAATTCATGGTCTGTTGGTAAACAGACCTGTACCTGTCAGTAAAACGTTTTGGTGCAAAATTTGGGATTCTTTGGGTTGGTGATGTCAGTTCCGGTTCTTCTTCCTCAGAGTCCAAATTTGATGTGTTTGTTGGTAGAGTTCTGGTTGTAATGCGGTGCTTTTCAGAATTCTCGATGGATGTAATTCACTAAAACTGGCCCAAAGATGGGAAAACAACGCCATCTGACAGGGAGCCCCGCGAACAGCTATATTTCCTGTACAAATGCCTAAGGAAACAGGTACTACCAAAATGTCTTATATACAAACCTCCCCTTAACACCCCACTACTGGGTATATATTTGGACAGCAGTTGAATCCCAAGACACGACAAATATAGCATCTCCCACACACCCTCCACCTCTAACCAAATAAAAAGGACTCTCGTGTGTTGCTAAGGTAAGGCATTTCAATTGGTATTTCTTGTGTATCAGGCAGTCACACCCAATAGATTAAGTAATTCAAATTCAGTTAGTGATCAGGGACAATAGGGTGTGACTGTAAGTGAGGCAGGTTAGGGGATTCTGAGTTCAGGAGTGCAGGAGTCTCAGCTTGTCCAACAGGTATGAGCTTCTTGCTCCCTGTATGGATGAGGAAACGGGCAGTGGACAGGATGAGCCAGCTGGCCATGGCACCATGCTGCAGAAGTTCGTTCAAGAGAGGGGAGCAAAAAGACAAGTAGTTGTTACAGGGGATTCTGTAATTAGGGGGACAGATAGTATCCTTTGCGAGCCGGATCGGGAGTCCCACATGGTGTGTTGCCCGCCCAGTGCCAGGGTGCAGGACATCTCCGACCGGCTTGAAAGGATATTGAAGCGGGAGGGAGAAGATCCAGTTGTTGTGGTCCATTTTGGCACAAACAACATAGGCAAAGCGAAGAAGAAGGACCTGTTTGGGGAGTATCAAGCACTAGGAAGAAACAGGTCCATGAGGGTCATAATCTCTGGATTACTGCCCAAGCCACGTGCTAATTGGCATAGGGATAAGAAAATTAGGGAAGTAAACACGTGGCTAAGAAACTGGTGCAGGAAAGAAGGATTAATTTCATGGGACATTGGCAACAGTTTTGGAACCGGGGTGATCTGTACCGATGGGACGGTCTCCACCTGAACTGATCTGGAACCAGTGTTCTGGCAAAAAGGACAAATAGGGTGGTCACTAGGGGGAGAAGGGAAAGGGAAAGCAACAGGGAGTATGGAGTTAAATAGAAAGATAAGCAGCAGGTTAGCACGTGTTTAAGTTCAAGGCAGACTAGGAATGAAGCAAAAAGGAAGAATAATGTAGGACATATTACAAGAAATGTTGGAAATCATGAGGATAAGAAAATTAGCATTAAGGCACTTTACCCGAATGCTCGTAATATTTGTAACAAAGTAGATGAATTAACAGTACAAATCATGGCGAATGATGATGATGTGATAGGCATCACAGAGACGTGGTTGCAGGGGGTTCAGGACTGGCAGTTAAACATCCAAGGATTTACAACTTATCAAAAAGACAGGGAGGTGGGAAAAGGGAGGGGGGTTGCCTTGTTAGTTAAGAATGAAATTAAATCTATGGCACTGAATGACATAGGGTCAGATGATGTGGAGTCTGTGTGGGTGGAGTTGAGGAACCAGCAGTGGTCAGGAGCAGGGGCGTAAGCTGTTCCAGGAAATAGATGGGGCATGTCAGAAAGACAAGATCACGGTGATCATTGGGGACTTCAATATGCAAATGGATTGGGTGAATAATGTTGCAGGTGGATCCAAAGAAAGGAAATTCATGGAACGCTTACAGGATGGCCTTTTGGAACAGCTTGTGATGGAGCCCACAAGGGAGCAGGCTATTCTGGACTTAGTGCTATGTAATGAGCCAGACTTTATAAAAGATCTTAAAGTAAGGGAACACTTACAAGGCAGCAATCATAATATGGTAGAGTTCAGTCTGAAGTTTAAAAGAGAGAAGGCAAAATCGGATGTAATGGTGTTACAGTTAAATAAAGGTAATTACAGGGGCATGAGAGAGGAACTAACGAAAAATCGACTGGAAGCAGAGCCTAGTGGGGAAGACAGTCAAGCAACAATGGCAGGAGTTTCTGGGTATAATTGAGGACACAGTACAGACATTCATCCCAAAGAGAAGAAGGATTATCCGGGGAGGGGTTAGACAGCCATGGCTGACAAAGGAAAAGTCAGGAAATGTATCAAAGAAAAATAAAGTGCCTATAAATTGGCTAAGAGCACTGGGAAATCAGAAGATTGGGAAGACTACAAAACAAACAAACAGAGGATAACAGAGAGAAATGAGAGAGGGAATATGAAGGTAAGCCAACCAGTAATACTAGAAAATGATAGTAAAAGTTTCTTTCAATACATAGGGAACAAATGAGAGGCAAAAGTAGAAATTGGGCTAGTGCTGGAGATAAGGAATTAGCTGAAGGACTTAATAAGTACTGTGTCAGTCTTCACAGTGGAAGATATGAATAATATCCCAACAATTAAGGAGAGTCAGAGTTAAGTATGGTAGCCATTATAAAAGAGAAAGTGCTAGAAAAGCCAAAAGGTCTAAAAATTGATAAATCTCCTGGCCCCAGTGGGCTACATCATAGAGTTCTGAGGGAAGTGGCTGAGGAAATAGTGGAGGCGTTGGTTGTGACCTTTCAAAAAAAAAAAATCACTGGAGTCAGGGAAAGTACCAGATGATTAGAAAATCGCTATTGTAACCCCCTTGTTCAAGAAAGGATCAAGACAAAAGATGGAATATTATAGGCCGATTAGCCTAACCTCGGTTGTAGGTAACATTCTAGAATCCATCGTTAAGGATCAGATTTCCAAATTCTTGGAAGTGCAGGGTCGGATTAAAACCAGTCAGCATGGATTTAGTAAAAGAAGGTCGTGCTTGACAAACCTGTTAGAATTCTTTGAAGAGGTAACAAGAAGGTTAGACCAGGGAAACCCAGTGAATGTTATCTATCTAGATTTCTGAAAGGCCATTGATAAGGTGCCTCATGGGAGGCTGCTGAGTAAGGTGAGGGCCCATGGTGTTCGAGATGAGCTACTAGCATGGATTGAGGATTGGCTGTCTGACAGAAGTCAGAGAGTTGGGATAAAAGGTTCTTTTTCGTAATGGCAACTGGAGACAAGGGGTGTCTCGCAGGGTTCAGTGTTGGGGCCACAGCTGTTCACTTTATATATTAATGATCTGGATGAAGGGACTGGAGGCATTCTGGTGAAGGTTGCCAATGATACAAAGTTAAGTGGACAGGGAGGTAGTAATGAGGAGGCGGGGAGGCTGCAGGAAGATTTAGACAGTTTGGGAGAGTGGTCCAGGAAACGGTTCATGAAATTCAACATGAGCAAATGCGAGGTCTTACACTTTGGAGAAAAGAATATAGGCATGGATAATTTTCTAAACGGGCAGAAAATTCATAAAGCCAAAGTACAAAGTACAAAGGGATCTGGGAATGCTAGTCCAGGATTCCCTGAAGGTTGACTTGCAGATTGAATTTGTGATTAAGAAAGCAAATGAAGTGTCATTCATCTCAAGAGGGTTAGAATATAAAAGCAATGATGTGCTTCTGAGACTTTATAAATCTCTAGTTAGGCCCAATTTACTGTGTCCAATTTTGGGCCCCACACCTCAGGAAAGACATACTGGCACTGGAGCATGTCCAGCAGTGATTCACACAGGCCTAACATACCATGAACAGCTGAGGATCCTGGGATTGTATTCATTAGAGTTTAGAACATTGAAGGGAGATCTAATTGAAACTTAGAAGATAATGCATGGCTTAGAAAGGGTGCCTCCTGCATTGCCAAAACAAACCTCAGCTTCTATTGGAGGAACAACACCTTATCTTCCACCTGGGCACCCTGCAGCCCAGAGGACTCAACATCGAGTTCTCCAACTTCAAATAACCTCTTTCGCCATTCCCCACCTCCCTCCCCTTCCCTTCTACTGCTCCCTGCCACCAACCGGATTCATTTGACCAACCAGGTCGTAACCTCTACCTGTCTACCTATCCTCACTTCACCACCCTGTCCCCACCTCCCCTCCTAAACCCACATCCAGTCCTGAAGGGTTACACCCAAAAGTTCGACTTCTCCACCTCCCGATGCTGCCTGCCTTACTGTGTTGTTCCAGCCTCCTGTCTATTTTGGATTTCAACATCTGCAGTTTTATTGTCTTGAACACACCAGGTGACCAGCCTCACCTCATTTTTTGAATTCAGTTCCAACTCCCACAACTGGAGCCCAATGAGTTCTTTTGGAAAACCCACAATAGCTCCTTTCGCCATATACCACAATTTCACACATGCTCATACACATATCTCGCAACAAATCTCCCCAGACAGGTAAGGTGTGCACCCAATCGTTTTAGATAAGTATTCTGACCTCAGATTTTGTTCACTCACATTCCGTAAATTACGTATTGAGATTAGCTCAGGACATAATTTCAATCAGCATCTGATTTGACTGCTCACTCTTAAACTTTCTGAATGCAAATAATTTTCAATGCCTTGCTTGACAACTATGTTTAGAATTCCAATAACTTTCGTCACAATAAAAAAAAACTTATTTCCGTAATTTTGAATTTCGCAAGACATTTTCTTCCCTTTTCCTCACTTTCAGAACCGGATTTAATCTGCCCTTTGTTAACTATGTTGACTTTCCCCAACATTGAGGGAAACATTCAGTTAAACACTGGGCGAACGCACCCACACGGTCTGAACAGGTACAACCATGAAACGAGTACAAGGCTGACATTCCACTAAACAGAAAAAAAAATTGTTAGCATATAACTCAATTTTTACCTCCGGTGTTGCAGTGATGCTAGCGTAGTAAATGGTGATGACCATGATGAAGTTAGTTCAACTTAATCAAGCTTGAGCAAACTGCAGAAAATTTGCTCCACTTCAACGCCAAGTCACTTTGTCGCAACTAAACTGCAGCTTTGCCGTTCTTCCGGCTTTTCTCAGAGTTAAAATACAACGTAAGCAAATCATTTGCAATGTAGAACGTGGAGGGGTGGGGTATAGAAGAACATTCCTGAGGCAACAATATATTTTTCTTAACCAAGTCCTTGCAGAAGTGTTCGGGATACATGGGCGTAGATTTTAAAACAAAAAAAATTAAGCTAAAGTCAGCTTTTAAAACCAGCAACAATGTAAATATTTAAAGCTTCAAATTACTGGATTTTAACAGGTTAGTGGGGCTATTGCTTTCAGCAATAAATGATCCCAATAATAAAAATAATGCATCAGAATCCCAGTAATGACCACATCATAAACCTTACATTGTCCCAGTCTCAGATCACTGAGGGATAGAGTGGCCTTGATCTACATAATACCCGTCCGCTTGTCTTTAATAAGAAGGAGGCTGGAAGAACGCAGCAAGCCAGGCAGCATCAGGAAATGGTGAAGTCGAAGTTTTGGCTGTAACCTTTCTTCAGGACTTCCATGTCTACCTTAGATTCCAGCATCTGCAGATTTTTTTTGTCTTTCATCAGCAACAGCTTCAGAGTGAAGGGGCTTGACCCTCTTGAACTGAGATGGGAGTGGGGAATCCCTTCAGCCAGAGGGTGGTTAATCTGTGGCTCTCATTGCCACAGAAGGCTGTGGAGGCCAAGTCATTGAGTGTGTTTAAGACATAGGTAGCTAGGTGCTTTATTGGTGAAGAGATCAAGTATCATGTGGAGAAGGCAGGAGAATGGGGTTGAGAAAAATATCAGCTATGATCAAATTGTGTAGTTGTGCTCCTGTGTCTTATGGTATCATGTATTTAAACTTTGTGGATATGAATTTGAAGGATTGTGGATGGTTTTATTTTAAAGAGATCCATGAAGGGATAGTGGAATTTTGTTTAACAAGGTATTTCTTGAATTGTGTGTATTTAAACAAAAATTGCTTTGGCAGTTGTAGACTTTTCCTCAAACCTTTCCTATTCAAATGTTGTAATTTTAAACATTTGTAATTGTACCCACATCCACACTTCCTCAGTAAGTTCATTCCACATGCAAACCATCCTCTGTGTAACAAGTTAGTTCCTCATGTCTTTTTTGAAATTGTTCTTCTCTCACTTTAAAAATGTACACCCTTGTCTTGAAATTCCCCCATTCTAGGGAAAAGACAGTTATAGTTGTTTTCATGCTATATGACTCTGACACTGATTCTGAAATGAAGCGTTTATTGTTGATTTGGAAAAATAAACAAGACTATGTTATTAGAATTTGTGGACAAATTGAAGTGGAAGTTAAAAGTGGGAGGCTAGGAAAGCAGATATAATTGGGGTAACAAAGGATATTCTAATATTATATTCTATTAACACAATATTCAAGATTGAAGTAAACGCAAAGCCAACTAGATGGTAATTCAGTTAAAAAGGTTCAATTTTTAATTTAAAATAATTGAACTTTAGAGACAAGTAAATGAAAAAGAATGAGGATCTCATAGAGAAAGAGAAAAATAAAATAAGGAAAAATTAAGAATATTTAAATGACTGGCAGTAGAATTGCTTATGGACAGCAACATAGAGACGGAAGAGAGGCAGAAGGGAGAAAGAAAGGAAATATTAGTTTAAAAGGCTGGAATTAAACTAGGAGGCCTCTGACCATACAGAACAATCTGACAGGGAAAGATCTGACTCAAATCTAAGACCTCGTGAAGAGCTGCTTAAATTTGTGCAGGCCGTCCCAAAATTTGATGAAAGGGATGGCAAACCATCCTTTGAAAAAATGAAAAGATAGCTCTGGATAGGAGAATGCTGGACACTCCTCATGCAAAGCTGGTTGATGTCTCACTTTCAGAGAATGCTTCTATAGATTACATGATGGGTTTACATCCAAGAAATTACAGAATATTCAGATACAGCCTGAGCAGATTTGTATAGAACTTGAGAAGGTAAAGCAAAATAACTTCACCAGTTGAATGTGGGTATTAAAGATAGAAACAACCTATCGGGCACTTGGGGAAATAACTGTTGTGGAAGAATTTTAAAATTTACTTCCTCTAATTTTGAACTAAGAACTAATTTTGAAAACCAGAAGATTGCAACAGCAAGACAACCTGCTGAGAATGAGTCATACAGAGTCAGATAGAGTCATAATCCAAACTAAACCAGTCCCACCTGTCTGTGCTTGTCTTTTAAACTGTACCCACTGTAACTGTACCCACACCCAGCATTGCCTCTGGAAGTTCATTTCACACATGAACCATTGTCTGTGTAAAAACGTTGCCCCTTGTGTCCTTTTTAAACCTTTCTCCTCTCATTTTAAATATATGCATCCTAATCTTGAAATTCCCCCACCATAGGGAAAATAAACACCTGCCATTCACTTTATCTATACCCCTCATGATTTAAAAACATCTATAAGGTTACCCCTCAACCTTCTACCCTCCAGTGAAAAAGGTCCCAGCCTATCCAGCCTCTCCCTGTAACTCAAACCTTCCATTCTCAACAACACTCTGGTAAATCTTTCTTGGACTCTTTCCAGCTTGATAATATCCTTCCTATAACAGGGTGATCAAAACTGGACACAGTACTCCAGAAGAGGCCTTACCAATGTCCTATACAACCTCAATATGACTTCCCAACTCCCATACTCAAAGGTCTGAGCAATGAAGGTAAGTGTGTTAAATACTTTCTTAAACACCTTATTTACATGTGACCAAAACATCAAAGAATTGTGAACCTGAACCCCTAGGTCTCTCTGTTCTACAACATTACCCAAGGCTCAACATTTAATTGGATAGGTCTTGCCTTTGTTTGTTTTACTGTACATTTAAATTCAACTCCAACTCTCAGACCTTTGACTTAATTAATCAATTGTAATCTTAGATAACCTGCTTCACTGTCTACTGCACCACCAAATTTGGTGTCATCCACAAACTCACTAACTATGCCTTCTATATTTTCATTTAAATCATTTCTGTAAATGATATACAAAACTGATCCAGAATCAATCCCTGTGGAATACCGCTAGTGACAGGCTTCCGGTGTGTAAAAAAAACCCTCCACACCACTCTCTGTCTCCTGCTGAGGAGCCAATTTTGTATTCAATTGGCAAGCTCACCCTGAATTCAAAGTTTGTGCGAAGATTTGTAGCTAACAATCCGCATACATGAACATCAACTAGCCACGAAACGACACGACCAGCTATCCTTAGTCGCCACACACGCAGACAACAAGCAACATGAATTCGACTGGGACAACACTACTATCATAGGGCAAGCCAGACAGAGAACAGCCAGGGAATTCCTAGAGGCATGGCATTCATCCACAAACTCCATCAACAAACACATCGACCTGGACCCAATATACTAACCACTACAGCGGACAGCTGAAACTGACAACCGGAAGCGGCAGGGACAGACCACTATAAATACCGGAGGAAACATCAAAAAAGCGCTTCGCAGGAGGCTCCCAAGCACTGATGATGTCGCCTAGCCAGGGGACGAAACGTTTGCAACAAAAACTTCCAGCTCGGCGAACAGAATCACCCTGAATTCCCTGTGATCTAACTTTACTCATTAGCCTACCATGCGGAATCTTGCCAAAGGCTTTACTAAGGTCCATGTAAGCAACGTCTGCCACTCTGTCCTCATCAATCTTTTTGGTTACTTCCTCAAAAAACCTAATCAAGTTTGTGAGACATGATTTCAATAGACAATAGACAATAGACAATAGGTGCAGGAGTAAGCCATTCAGCCCTTCGAGCCTGCACCGCCATTCAATATAATCATGGCTGATCATTCCTAATCCGTATCCTGTTCCTGCCTTATCTCCGTAACCCTTGATTCCACTATTTTTGAGAGCTCTATCCAACTCCTTCTTAAATGAATCCAGAGAGTGGGCCTCCACTGCCCTCTGGGGCAGAGCATTCCACACAGCCACCACTCTCTGGGTGAAGAAGTTTCTCCTCAGTCTCAATCAGATCCCCTCTCAATCTTCGAAACTCAAGGGTATACAAGCCCAGTCGCTTCAGTCTTTCAGTGTAAGGTAATCCTGCCATTCCAGGAATTGACCTCGTGAACCTATGCTGCACTCCCTCAATAGCCAGAATGTCTTTTCTCAAATTTGAGACCAGAACTGTACACAGTACTCCAGGTGTGGTCTCACCAGGGCCCTGTACAGCTGCAGAAGCACCTCTTTGCTTCTATACTCAATTCCTTTTGTTATGAAGGCCAGCATGCTATTACCCTTCTTCACTACTTGCTGTACCTGCATGCTTGCCTTCATTGACTGATGTACAAGAACACCCAGATCTCTCTGTACTTTACATAAATTGATTCCATTGAGGTAGTAGTCTGCCTTCCTGTTCTTGCCACCAAAGTGGATAACCATACATTTATCCACATTAAACTGCATCTGCCATGCATCTGCCCACTCACCTAACTTGTCCAGGTCACCCTGTAATCTCCTAACATCCTCATCACTTTTCACCCTGCCACCCAGCTTTGTATCATCAGCAAATTTGCTAATGTTATTGCTGATACCATCTTCTATATCATTAACATATATTGTAAAAAGCTGTGGTCCCAGCACGGATCCCTACGGTACCCTACTGGTCACTGCCTGCCATTCCGAAATGGAGCCGTTTATCACTACCCTTTGTTACCTATTAGCCAACCAATTTTCAATCCAATCTAGTACTTTGCCCCCAATACCATGCACCCTAATTGTACTCACTAACCTCCTGTGTGGGACTTTATCAAAAACTTTCTGAAAGTCCAGGTACACTACATCTACTGGATTTCCCTCATCCAACTTCATAGTTACATCCTCAAAAAATTCAAGAAGATTAGTCAAGCATAATTTCCCCTTCATAAATCCATGCTGACTCTGTCCTATCCTGTTACTACTATCCAGATGTGCAGTAATTTCATCCTTTATAATAGACTCCAGCATCTTTTCCACCACTGAGGTCAGACTAACTGGTCTATAATTATCTGCTTTCTCTTGCCCACCTTTCTTAAAAAGTGGTATAACATTAGCCACCCTCCAATCCTTAGGAACTGACCCCGAATCTATTGAACTCTGGAAAATAATCACCAATTATTCCATCACACAAAACCTTGCTGACTATCCCTAATTATTCCTTGCCTCTCCAAATGCATATAAATCCGATCTTTCAGAATCATCTCCAACAACTTACTCATCACAGAAGTCAGACTAAGTCTATACTTCCCAGGATTCCCCTTACATCCCTTCTTAAACAACAACTCAACATGAGCCACACTCCAGTCATCCAGCATCTCACCTGCAGATATAGATGATACAAATATTTCTGCAAGGCTCCCTGCAATTTCCTCCCTAACTTCTCACAATGTCCTGGGATTCACTAGATCAGGTCCTGGTGACTTATCCAATTTTATGCTTTCAAGGACCTCCAGCACATCCTCTTCTATAATGTGAACTGCTTTCAAAGCATCAGTATTTATTTTCCCTGCAGCCTCAAGTGCCATTTCTTTCTCCACAGTAAAATCTAACGCAAAATATTCATTTACTTCTCTCCCATCTCCTGGGATTCAACACAAAGATGATCTCTTTGGTCCTTAAGCAACCCTACTTCCCAGTTGTTCTCTTACTCTTAATGTACATGTAGAATTTCTTTGCATTATTCTTAACCTTACTTGCCAAGACTATCTCATATCCCCTATTTGCTTTCCAATTTCCCTCTTAAGAATGGCCCTGCATTCTTTGTACTGTTCAAGAGATTCATTTAAACCCAATTGTCTGTATCTAATATACAATTCTAGCTGATCCACAGATCCAAACCCTTTGCCATCTCTCCTACAAAGCCAAGAGGAATAGAATTTGGGTGGGGAAAGTAAAAGCAAGTAGCCAGTGATGAGAAGAAACAACTAGAAATATCCCAGTATCTTGCCCACAGGCCAAAAAGGAAGATTAGGGGACAATAAGTGTGGAAATGATTGATATCTGTGGGTCTTACATATCCATTGCCACGAAGTAGAACTTCTTCATGTAAACAACTGGATATTGCTGGGTAGGATTTACTGCTCTACACATTGGTAGTACAGAGAGAACAACAGATCAGGTTGTGGTTCTGACTGTAGCTATTAGAACAAGTACAAAAAATGCTGTAAGGGTGGGGAATGTAACACGATATCTGAGAGTTGCAGGGAATCCTTGTCAAACTCCTTATCCCCCAAATAAGGCTAGTGATGCATAGTCACGCTGGGAGATACAGGAACCACCTTTCTTTTGATAATGAAAGGCATGACTTTCCCACAAGAGAATTACATGAATGCCAACGTTTTAGTGAATGGTATTAGCAGACAGCAGCTTCAGGTGCACATGGAATAGAACCTAATGGCTGTGACAGGGCTTGTAGCATTGTCCATAGTTTGCTTGTGGATGAAGTTGACCTACTCATAGGGACTTCGGTAAGGTGTTCAACAAGGTTCCTCATGGTAGACTGGTTAGCAAGATTAGATCTCATGGGATATAGGGAGAACTAGCCATTTGGATACAGAACTGGCTCAAAGGTAGAAGACAGAGGATGGTGGAGGCCTATGACCAGTGAAGTGCTCAAGGATCAGTGCTGGGTCCCTCATGGGATATAGGGAGAACTAGCCATTTGGATACAGAACTGGCTCAAAGGTAGAAGACAGAGGATGGTGGTGGAGGCCTATGACCAGTGAAGTGCTCAAGGATCAGTGCTGGGTCCACTACTTTTCATCATTTATATAAATGATTTGGATGTGAGCATAAGAGGTATAGTTAGTAAGTTTGCAGATGACACCAAAATTGAAGGTGTAATGGCCAGCAAAGAAGGTTACCTCAGAGTACAACAGGATCTTGATCAGATGGGCCAATGAGCTGAGAAGTGGCAGATGGAGTTTAATTTAGATAAATGCGAGGTGCTGCATTTTGGGAAAGCAAATCTTAGCAGGACTTATACACTTAATGGTAAGGTCCCAGGGAGTGTTGCTGAACAAAGAGACCTTGGAGTGCAAGTTCATAGCTCTTTGAAAGTGGAGGCGCAGGTAGATAGGATAGTGAAGAAGGCATTTGGTATACTTTCGTTTATCGGTCAGAGTATTGAGTAAAAGAGTTGGGAGGTCATGTTGTGGCTGGAAAGGGCATTGGTTAGGTCACTGTTGGAATATTGCGTGCAATTCTGGTCTCCTTCCTATCAGAAAGATGATGTGAAACTTGGAAGCGTTCAGAAAAGATTTACAAGAATGTTGCCAGGTTTGGAAGATTTGAGCTATAGGGAGAGGTTGAACAGGCTGGGGCTATTTTCCCTGGTGCGTCGGAGGCTGAGGGGTGACCTTACAGAGGTTTATAAAATCATGAAGGGCATGGATAGGGTAAATAGGCAAGGTTTTTCCCTGAGGTGGGGGAGTCCAGAACTCGAGGGCATAGTTTTAGGGTGAGAGGTGAAAGATATAAAAAAGACCTAAGGGGCATCTTTTTCACATAGAGGGTGGTGCATGTGTGGAATGGGCTGCTAGAGGAAGTGATGGAGACTAGTACAATTCCAACATTTAAAAGTCTCTTTTTTAGATTAGATTAGATTACATTACATTACATTACAGTGTGGAAACAGGCCCTTCGGCCCAACAAGTCCACACCGACCTGCCGAAGCGCAACCCACCCATACCCCTACATTTACGCCTTACCTAACACTACGGGCAATTTAGCATGGCCAATTCACCTGACCTGCACATCTTTGGACTGTGGGAGGAAATCGGAGCACCTGGAGGAAACCCACACAGACACAGGGAGAACGTGCAAACTCCACACAGTCAGTCGCCCGAGGTGGGAAATGAACCCGGGTCCCTGGTGCTGTGAGGCAGCAGTGCTAACCACTGTGCCACCGTGCCACCCACAAGTCTTCTGGATGAGTATATGAATAGGAAGGGTTTGGAGGGATATGGGCTGGGTGCTGGCAAGTGGGACTAGATTAGGTTAGGATATCTGTTCGGCATGGACGGGTTGGACCGAAGGGTCTGTTTCCACGCTGTACATCTCTATGACTCTCTGACTCTATGACTTATTTGGCTGAAGTGAAATCGGTAGTTGCTCCTGTCATCACAAAAAGGTATAGTGAGGTCAAGGAAACAATTATAAGAAAGGTTTCCAAAACTTTTCCCTCTGTGTGTAGTGACCCAAGCAATGGCTAAGCAAAGTCCATTTTTGGAGGTCCAACTGATATCACAGAAATTTGGCTATCTGAAAGTTTAGGAATTTCAATAATCTGCAGGAAGTCTTCAGAAAATCTGTCAGGCTTAGCAAGCAGATCCTGAGTTAAATAAAGCAGCACAATCCGTTCAAACTGAAGCTTCTCTTTATTCATTCATGTGATGGGAAGGTTGTTTGTTGGTTGTGATTGATTTATTCATGTTCCTAAAGTTCCCCTAATTATGCACAATTTCGATAAGATACAAAGAGAAAAGAATACTCTCCACTGAGTGATGAGTCAGTCCCCAAAATGTGAAAATTTAATCACCAAAAGAACAAATGGAGATACCAATAATTTGTTTTCTGTTATGCAAAGATTTAGTAGAAAATAGAAACAAAGTGCAAATAGAATTCATTAATCTTTTTTTAAAAAAATGGATTAAGATTTGAAAAAATAAAAATGTATACAAAGGGAATGTGGATAGTTCTCACTCATTTATGTTTAAATGCAAGTCCCAGAAGATGTGCCAGTGAGCAGAATCATGTACTGGAAAATAGATTTCAATCAACTGTTAAACCAATCACACACTGTCAGCTTCACTGGAAGTTACAGCATTAATCTATAAGTATGTTTTTTTATCAGATGTATTGTTCCACCCACATCACACAGGGAAGACATGAAGAATAGTTTACCTTTATCGTCTATTCACTAGCCAATCCTCTATCCATGCTAATATACAACCTCCAACACCTTGGGCTCTTAGCTTATTTAAGATTAGATTCCCTACAGTGTGGAAACAGGCCATTCGGCCCAACCAGTCCAAAACCACCCTCCGAAGAGTAACCCACGCAGACCCATTTCCCTCTGACTAATGCACCTAGCACATTGGGCAATTTAGCATGGCTACCTGGCATGCATATCTTTGGACTGTGGGAGTAAACAGGAGCACCCAGAGGAAACTCACGCAGACACGGGGAGAATGTGCAAACTCCACACAGACAGTTACCCCAAGGCTGGAATCAAACCTGGGACCCTGGTGCTGTGAGGCAGCAGTGCTAACCACTGAGCCACCGTGCCACCCCAAGTACAGTGCAGAAAAGATTTACAAGGATGCTACCGAGACTGGAGGGTTTGAGTTATAGGGAGAGGCTTAATAGGCTGGGGCTTTCTTCCCAGGAGCGTCAGAGGCTGAGGGTGAACTTGTAAAGTTTTATAAAATCTAGAGTACAACTACAACATGTAAAAGGCATCTGAATTAGAGGATATGGGGCAAATGCTGACAAATGGGACTAGGTCAGATTGGAATGTTTGGTTGACGCAGATGAGTTGGATCAAAGGGTCTGTTTCCATGCTGCAGGACTCAATGACTCTGTAAATAACCTAATATGTGGTACGTTATCAAGTGCCTTTTGAAAATCCAAATAGATTCTATCCATTACTTTTCCTTTAACCTACTTGTTAACTCCTCCAAACACTCTAATAAATTTGCCAGGTATGAGTTCCCCTTTGTGAAGCTATGCTGATTTTAATTGATCATAATGCTCTGTTCTTAATGCTCTGTTATAACATCCTCTCTGATAGCCTCTAATATTTTCCCAATAACAGATGTAAAGTTAACTGATCTATATGTACCTTTTTTTTTGTCTCTGTCCCTTTCTAAATTAAAGTGTTGCATTGGCAATTTTCCAATCGTCTGGAACACTCCCAAAATCAAAGGTTTTTGGAAGATTATTACCAGTGCATTTACAATCGCTGTAGCTACTTCCTTTAATACATCACATCAAGCCAAAGGTGAAATATTAGTTTCAGTAGCATTTTTTCTTCCAGAGACATAGAAACAGAGTACAGCACAGAAACAGACCCTTTGGTCCAACCAGTCCATGCCGAACATAATCTGAAACTAAACTAACCCCACCTGCCCGCTCCTGGCCCATATCCCTCCAAACCTTTCCTATTCAGGTTCTTCCTATTCAGGTCCAAAGTGTCCTTTAAACATTGTAACTGTGTCCACATCCACCACTTCCTCAGGAGATTCATTCCACATACAACCCACCCTGTGTGTAAAATAATTGTCCCCCATGTCTTTTTTTAAATCTCTCCCCTCACACCTTAAAAATATCCCCCTCATCTTGAAATCCCCCATCTTAGGAAAAAGACACCCACCATTAAGCCTATCGAGACCTCCATGATTTTATAAACCTCTATAAGGGTCACTTCTCAACTTCCTACGTTCCAGTGAAGGCCTATCCAGCCTTTCTTTCTGACTCAAACCTTCCATAACTGGCAACATTCTGGTAAATCTCTTCTGGATCCTCTCTTCATGGCAGTTGTTGTATTGATTGCCTGTCTTCCTTTTATCCTTTGATTATTTAGTAATTTTGCAAAGCTATTAGTGTCTTCTACTGTGAAGACTGATGCAAATTATTTCATCAACTCCTATGCCATTTCAGAAGTCACATAAAAACTAAGTTAAAAATCAAACAACATCATGTTATAGTCCAACAGATAATGTTGAAGGTGTTAGCCCCCTGTGTTCTCTGTCTGTACCATAATGTTTAGACTGATTCTTCAGTCTCTATTTTTCAATGTATAATTTCAGTTGCATCACACTGTAAATTTTTGCTATAAATTCTGTGAATACTGATGCAAAGTACTTGTTAAGAATCTCTCCCATTTTCTCTGACTTCACGCATAACTTTCTTCCTTTGTCGTTGATTGGGCCAATCCTTTCTCTAGTTATCCTCTTGCTCCTTATGTATGAATATAAGGATTTGGGATTTTCCTTAGCCCTGTTTGCTAAAGATAATTCATGACACTTTTAGCCCTCTTAATTCCTCATGTCAGATTGGTCCTACATTCCTGATATTGTTCCAAAGCTTCATCTGTCTTCAATCACCTAGACCTTATGTAAGCTTCCTTTTTTCCTCTTAGCTAGTCTCACAATTTCACCTGTCATCCATGGTTCCCTAATCTTGCCATTTCTATCCCTCAGGTCTGTCCTGCACTCTAAACAACCTCTCTTTAAAGCCTCCCATATATTAAATGTGAATTTACCTTCAAACAGCTGCTCCCAATCCACATTCTCCAGCTTCTGCTGAATTTTGGTATAGTTGGCCTTTCCCCAGTTTAACACTCTTCTTTTAGGGCCATGCTGATCTTTGTTTATGATTATTCTAAAATTTACAAAATTGCGATCACTATTGCCAAAGTAATCCCCTACCTGGGGAAACTTCAACCACCTGGCCATGCTAATTCCCCAATATCAGGTCCAGTATGGCACTTTCCCGAGTCAGACTGTTTACATACTGCTCTAGAAAACCCTCCTGGATGCTCCTTACAAATTCTGCTCCATCTAGACCTCTAAGACTAAGTGAATCCCATTCAATGTTGGGAAAACTAAAATTCCTATCATCACCAGCCTGTTGTTCCTATATCTTTCCATAATCTGTTTACATATTTGTATCTCCAGCTGTTCGCTGTTCGCTGTTGGGAGGCCTGTAGTACAGCCCCAACATTGTTACCATATCCTTCCAATTTCTGAGCTCTGCCATATTGCCTCACTGCTCGAGTCCTCCACACTGCCCTCCTTCAGCACAGATGTGATATCCTCTCTAACCAGTAATGCAACTCCTCCACCCCTTTTTCCTCTCTATCCTGCCTGAAATATCTAATTCTGGGATGTTTCATTGCCAATCATCCCATTCCCTCAACCAAGTCTCAGTAATAGCAATAACATCATACTCCCTGGTACTAATGCAAGCCTTAAATTCATTTGTCTTACCTACTACACTTCTTTCATTAAAACAAATGCATCTCAGACCACAGGCCCTTTGCATTCATCATCTGCTCCCTGCCTACAATTCCCTTTAGTCACGCTGACTTCATGATCTAGTTCTTTACAGGCTTTAGTTACTACTTCCTTGGTGTCCACTAACCTTCTCATTTGGTTTCTATCCCCCTCCCACATTAGTTTAAACCCTCCCCAACAGTGTTAGCAAAAGCACCCCCATTAATTTTGCCTTTTTACAACTTTATTCCCCTTTGGGGCCTAATTACTGTTGCTTTTCTATGTTTGCATGCTTTCTCCTTTCCTGTCTCGTTTTGAGTATGTATCTCTAAATCGCTGCCCTGTAATGCTGCTGTATCTTTTTGCTTTGTTAACCTACATTTCCCTAATGCCCTCCACCATGCACCCCCCCCACACCCACCCCAATTAGTTTAAAGCCCTGTCTAGATTATTTCTACTTAAGAGTTTTCATTATCAGCAGGTTTAGCTCACTCTATCCATAAAAAATTTTGGGACAATAATAGCCTGTGATGTTAACGCAACTAGGCAAAAACAGAAGTCATTCTGCACAGTTGGCCCATGTTCCTGTTTGTGTTGTACACAATCCACTTCCTCGTCCACTTCATCCAACCTGATCAACATAATCTTCTGTTATGTTTCAATCTCTTTTGCTTGTACACATCCCATTTCAACACCTTGTATTCAGTATGTCATCTATTTAAGGTTGCAGTACCTATCATTTATCCTTGTTGAATTTCACAAGCTATTGTCCTGCACACTTACAGATTTTCTCCATCACTGTTGGTAAACTCTTGACTGTTGCCATTAGAATGGTGAAGAAAGAAATTTGATATAAACATGCTTTTATACAATTGCATTTGTCAATTTCTGTCCATTTGTAATTAATATTTCAAACAATCCACTTGGATTCAATTTCTTCAAAAGTCAAGGAGATTGTTCAGGCAGAGTATATCCCTTCAGAAGGGATATTAGTCTATATGTAATCATTGCCATCGCATTTTTAATTCTGCATTGTGTGCATTTAGAAGAAACATTTTACAACCAAACTTGGATGAGTAATTTTCCTTGACAGTGCAATTAGTTACCAAATTAAGCAGACCGTATATTGCAAGAGACACAAAAGACAATATGAAGAGATTTTATGGTTACTTAAAGGGAAAGTGGCTGGTTAAGAATACTATTTACCCACCTAAGCCTGAGACTGGGGATATTCTCAATAATTATAGGGAAATGGCAGACACACTGACTATTGTGCTTTAGTATTCACAGCAGAAAAGGAGGATAGTTTGCCAGAAGGCCCAAAGAAATTAACAGAAGCTCTGGGACAAGGTCTAAATAAGATTAGGAGAAAGTGAGGACTGCAGATGCTGGAGATCAGAGCTGAAAATGTGTTGCTGGAAAAGCACAGCAGGTCAGGCAGCATCCAAGGAGCAGGAGAATCGACGTTTCGGGCACGAGCCCTTCTATCAACGTTTTGGGCATGAGCCTGCTTGGCACACTCTCCTCATTCCTGAACCGCATCTCCTCCACTTCCTGCTCCTCCGCCCTTGAGCCACACCCCTCCAATCGCCACCAGGACAGAACCCCACTAGTCCTCACCTACCACCCCACCAACCTCCATATACATCATATCATCCTTTGTCATTTCCGCCACCTCCAAACGGACCCCACCTCCCCTTCCCTATCAGCATTCCGAAAAGACCACTCCCTCCGTTACTCCCTTGCCAGGTCCACACCCCCCACTAACCCAACCTCCACCCGGCACCTTCTCCTGCAATCGCAAGAAATGCAAAACTTGTGCCCACACCTCCCCCCTTACTTCCCTCCAAGGCCTCAAGGGATCCTTCCATATCCGCCACAAATTCACCTGC